>NW_015971547.1:291338-393449 GCF_000182565.1 Spizellomyces punctatus DAOM BR117
CACCGACAGTCGCGTTCGCGTGGATGCAGACGAGATTTGGTATTGGATGCGACGGGTCAGATACGCGTGATTTGGAGGTTTTCGAGGGTTTTGGCTAGGGTGGACATGTCGGATGGGGTGACGGACGGCAGACGGATATTATCGGGGAGAATGTGGAGGGTGTGTGCTGTTTGTGAAGTGGTGGACGGTACGTCATCGCTCGCTGTTACTTTGGTTGTCGACGGCAAACATGTTTGCATTTGCGACATGAAAGCATCTGCATCGGTGATTTTGGCTGGCCAGGATGATGTACCTAACCAAAAAAGCAATTAAGTAAAAACTGGAATACCACAAGTGTGGTTACGCAGTCTATTACCTGTCGCCACCAATACATGTCTAGTGTAAAACCCAACCGTACCGACATGATCGGGAATGGTTCCCGCTTGGGTGGACTTGAATTGCACACAGCGTGTAGTTGATGCCGAACGTACGCAATTCTGGATCCGAGGCGTACTTACGCGCGATATAACGAGCGGGAATCGTCTGAGCATCATAATCATGTTGTTCATCCAAAAAGGAATCCCCCGTTGACACCAACCGTATTTTAAAAAAGGTGGTGTGCTAGAAAACAACAGTGACAAATTTCCGATCTTGACAAATGACTCACTGCAAACCAATATCAAATGTCATTGGATCCAAAATCAACTGTGTCAACAGGCCATCTTAGGCCTTTAATTTGTGATTTAGAGGCCCGTGGTAAGGAAGTCTCGCTGTCCAAGAGCCCTTTTTCCATCCATTTTTTTTTGCGATTCACACGACTCTCTCGTATATGGACAGTATTTCGATAGCGGTTTACCATAATTTGTTGTTAGGCCCGCAAGCCAGCCATGGACGACTACAACCAAGGATTCCCCTCCTCCTACGTCCCACCTCCAATGTACACGACACCCATGCCAGACCCTATGGGACATGTTCGCCCCGACACATTTCTAGACCCCTTGCGGATGCCTTTGGAGATGGAACGAGGGGTGTACTATGGTCGAGACCCGCAAGCGGATGTAATGGGACGATGGAGTGGGTATGACCCTCCCCGAATGGATCCGCCACTACCAGCACGAGGATTCCAGTCTCCACTGTTTGACATGCAAGCTCCCTTGACACGCCCATTTCGGATTTCATTGACAGACTCTTGCGACCACGATACATCCGATGTCCGTTCAGAAACATCATCACATGCCCAAACCGGTTCTGAAGATTCCTCTCAAACCCAGAAAACACTCTTATCTCGTCATGTAACGTCGGTGATATCCCATTTCACATCCAATAAAGCAGGGTACAAGCGGTTATTACATGAACTCGACGATTTCATTCATGTAACGTCTCCTTCGGGACAGATACTGTATACCTCGCCTTCAGTCCGCAGAATGTTGGGATACACACCGACAGAACTCGTGAATATGAACATTTCAAAAATTTTGCACAGAGATGACCGACAGCACGTATTAAACACCCTCACAGCCTCCCTCCTACACCCCATCGACCAAACCCTGTATGCACGGTACCAAAAAAAAGCGGGCGATTTCATTCTACTCCACGTGAAATCCAAACCGCTTGTCAACGACGCGTCAACATGTATTGTACATACTGGCCGAGAATACCGCTCCAAAGCCTCCATATCCATTGACTCGTTATTGGAATACCGGATTGAGAATCTGAGGTTACGGAGGTTGTTGGAAAAAGCGGTTCGTGAGCGTGGTGGAGATCCTGAACATCATCCGTTGTTGAGAAAAAAGGGGCAGGGCATTGTTACGGCGGTGGAATTGGAGGAGGAGGCGGATGAGAGTGTTGTTGTGGATGACAAGAGGGATAAAGGCGCGAAACGAAAGGTATAAAGTTTAGTGTCGTGAAATGTGCCTGCCTGCGGTCTTCTGAATGTTTTTTTTCAGAAAAAGTCTCGGGTGCCGACTGAAGAACTCTTTTGTCGACAATGTGGGACGACGCAGTCACCAGAATGGCGTAAAGGCCCATCAGGACCCAAAACGTATGTCCAAATGTGCCTGCCAAACGGTTGTATGGATACTCATCCTATTTTATTGTTGTGCAGATTATGCAACGCATGCGGTCTCGCGTTTTCGAAAAAACAACGCAAACTGGAGCGAGACAATAAACCAGAGGATGGTGTAGGATGAAGAGTTTGGCATATGGGTATTTACATCTAGTTGTATTGGTATATGCCATATTTGTAAATAAACGGGTTGTTGGATTGGGAAACATGTAATATATAGTTTCACAGTCTATATACACGACCATCATCTACCCACCTCTTCCTTGGGATCACTTTCTATAAAATAACCGATCAAACCCCTTTGGATCCCCAAACCGCCCCTCTCTATCCACCCTCATCACCCGTCCCTTGACAACCATCGGTACATGTCCCTCCTTCCACCCCCACACAAACCGACTAGTTCCAGCAGGCGGAGGCACCGGATCCGTTCCAGCCGGTCCAATACGGGTATACACTGGCCGGGTCGTAAAGATTTCGTGCGTGGGGAGTACAATGGGTTTAGAAAAAATTGACATGTCGGTGAGGGTCGTGACACCATTCTGGATTCCAATGGTGCCAATATGGCGTTTAGCAAATAAATGCACACCGAGGAGAACAAGGAGACCAATACTCGAGATCCCAGCGCATAAAACCGTTTTCGCAAGGGATAAAGGTGAATTTGGGTCTTTTTTGTGGTCGAGTTGTAGTTCGGTGTATGCGAGGCCGGATGTCGTTAGCCAAAAAATGACGTGGCCGACGCCGGTCAGGTAGTAGAGGGTGAAGAGGCGGGGGTTGGGGTGTTTGTAGACGAGGGGTTGGGGAGTGGTTTGGGAAATGATTGTTGGTGGGTGCCTGCCGAGGGTGGATTTGTGCACCGTTTGCATGGGGGAGTGCATGGGGAGGCGCATGGAGAGTCGCATGGGGAGACAAAAGAGGATTGGCATGGTGGAGCGACATGGCGAGACATGTCTCCAAGCCTTTAATGGTGGGAGGCACTGAATGCGCTTCAATGCCATTAAAATGTCGTTTGGAAGGATGAGCAAACGATCTGGCTGCTTGTTTGCCAGAAGTTCGATCGCGGTTGCCATGCATCAAATGCTGTGCCACAGTTCAAACCATTACCTAACAACCCAGTCATGTGATATCAGCCTCGTATCCATTGCGCAGTCAAGCGGCCGAAAAACGTAAGAAACGAAAAAAGGATAACCCTGAATTGTTAAATGAGAAAAAACCCAGCTGGGAGACCTAGTTTTTTTTTTGTGTACTGCATGGGGGAGATTTCCCAAACGTGTTGCCGCCTGTGGAGGTTAATCTACGGCGGCCTGTGGATTCGCATTTATAATGCTGAGTTTTTGAGGTTAAAGGCTGAGATAAGCACGTGCCCACTAGAATGGACCTCCATGTCCGCGATGCTGGCTCAATGTCTTGGCTTACCGTTACTCTGCACGATTTCTTTGCAAAAAGGTGTCAACGTTTGCCCATGGGCGTTAACTTTAAGCAAAACATGACGTGTCCACGAGATGGCGTATATGGCGTACCCATCTACTGGGTTCATGGATGATGACGAGCCTCGCCTCTGATCGATCCTTGTTCTCACGGGCGAGCTCACCAAAGGAAAAAATGGCCGTCTCCCTGAGCGGGGGGGACGCTGAGCTAGGAGACAGGAACTTGTGTGTGTTTACACGACAGCCACGTGACAACGGTTCAGGACCGGAGGCGAGCAAGAATGAAAGTTGCGCCCAAAGGCGAACAAGGCGGAACAATGCCTGGGGCAAGCGGAAAGACATGGCAAAACAAAAGATCCCATGCATCTTTTTGTTGGCAATGGGGGCGGATCCCTAGGTATCTCTTTCTTTGCAAAAATGTATTAAAAAATGATAACATGATGCCGCATGTGAAAGGCAGATGCTGTAATAAGCCTACCATGGGAATTGCTGTGCATTTCCGCGAGGGAAAACAAGGAAAAAAATGATTATCTCTTGCAAAGAATGATGCATTGAATCTTTCTCATTATCATGTTCAAACCGCATGTCCTCATCCATACAAGTAGGCGGGCCCATAGGGCGGGCACAGAGAGGCGGAAGCAAAAGACAATTGCATAAAAAGGAGTGAGCGTGGCTTGTCAAAAGTATGCACATGTCAAACATGTGAAATAAGTTGCATGTGAATTCAAGCCCTACTGTGAGTGTGAGTGAGATAACCCTTTTGAGTGTGTGTGACAAATGAAATGAAATGCGAGAATGAAAAGAATAAAAATAAAATTCATATAAAGAGTATAATCCATATAATGAATACCCTTAATGGCAAGTGATCGATTAGAGAGGGAGAAAGAGAGAAATCGATAATAGTTGTATACATAAAAATGATTAATTCGAGAGGGGAGACATGTAAAAAGATGATCATATCATGTGACACGTGAGAGAGAAGAGAGAGAGAAGAGACATGGGGAAGGAAGAGAGAATTCACACACACACAAAGAGAGAGAGAGAGAATACACACAGTTGATGATTATTCTTTCTCTCTCTTTCTCTCTCACAACCACTCACAACCACACACTCTCCCAATTGTATGTAATCTCTCTCTCTCTCTCGTTAGATGGGAGACAGTGACTCATTATACATATATTATTTCTATATTAGGCAATTCACACTTTTATTCTTCCTTCTTCTCTCTCTCTCCTTCCTCCCGTTCTCCTTTTTTTCTTCTTCTTCTTCTTCTTGTTGTTTACAGAGGATTTTGTTTTTTATTCTTGGGATTGGGGATTCACTCCCCTCTCTATTTTCTTTAATGATCCTATACACTCGTCCATTTATGCACTCTCCCACACACGGACAACAGAGGCAACGACGTAGTAGGGTCGCGTCCGTCATGGACATGACTTTTCTCGTCAATGACGCTCATCCACAACAACAAGCAGTGTCTGACTCGCCTGACTCTCCCGCATCGTCTGCATCTCCAGTCTGTTTGCAACAACACGCTCGGTCACGGCCACAAGCACAACCGCCTCCGCCTTGTATTCAAGATGCCCAACATGCACACGCTCACGCATCTCCAGGCGCGTCTATTCCTGCGGCTCCTACTGCTCCTGCTGCTGCTGCTGCTGCTGTTGCAACAAGGCATACGCCGCCCCTGCAATCTCGTTCTCTTTATCCTGACGACGACGACAAGGCCAGTGCACACTCGGCTCTTCTCCTCCACCACTATCCACCCACTAGTACGCTCGAATGGGAAGACGCTCTCAAACACCATCAGGCGCCCTTGACGCCCCTGCCCTCCCCAAAACCCAATTGGACCGCTGACGACATGAATAGTCTGGACAAGGAACTGAATCCTCTGGATGGTCCCGTCGATACCATGGGAAGAATAAAGACAAAGCGCAAGAGAGCCACTCCTGAGCAGCTCTTGGTTTTGAACAGAGGTAACAAAACAAGAAACATTTTTGATATCTATGCAATGTATTGACAATGCCTTAAAGTCTTTGGGCAAACTTTTTTTCCTTCCACTGAACTGAGGCACCGCCTCGCAGAGCAGCTGGGCATGACACCCAGAGCCGTTCAAATCTGGTTCCAAAACAAGCGCCAAAACTGGCGCGCCCGCCAAGGTCATTCCTATCCCCCGCCCACGGCGACCAGCTTTTCCGTCCTCAATCCCATCGACTTTGAACAAGGCAACGCCCCCGACGCTCGCCGCTTTGCCCGCGCCCGCTCCAAATCCTCCGTTTCTCCCACTGGGTACGATGCTCCCTCGCACTGTGACATGTACGATCCCGTCGGATCCTGCACCGCCGCGTTGGCCGCTTGGGCACCTTTGCGTGTAGACCCTCGCGACCCGCTCTTTCAAAACCCAGACTATCACGCGTTTCCTCGACGCCATTCCGCTGGTACATGGCCCCGGAACATGCCCCTCTCCCCTCAGCTGCGCGCGCACCCCTATGTCCCCGACCCCTCTCAAAACCTTCGCACGCGCACCTGGTCGGCACCCGATCTCCGCATGGCGGCGCAACAACATGTCATTTCCCCTCCACCGACTATGCAAGCCGTTCCTGCCCCTCCTGCTCTGGTCTTGCAGCAGCAGCAGCAGCAGCAGCATCTTACTGGTCAGCACGAGCAGCAGCACGCGTCGCCACCGCGTCATGCCGCGCTGTGCAGTCCAAGCGGAGGGTACAAGCGCCGAGAAGAGTATTGGATGCGATAAAGTGTGCTGCAAAAGAGCACTGCAAAGAGAGAGAGAGAGAGAGAGAGAGACAGTGCTCAATTGTACACGTGTTTGACGAGATTTACTGTGTAATGATTTTTTTTTGTTGTTGATTTTTTTTTAGAAAGATATATACCCCCCCTCTCCCCCTTGTCTGGTCCGAGTCGGTAGCGTTTTGTATACGAGTTTTTTTTTTTGTGTTTAGGTTTTTATAGTTTGGTTAGTTGCTTTGGGGTGTTTATATACTTGTGTGTGTGTGTGTGTGTGTGTGTTTTTTTCTTGACAAGAAAAACTGGAGTAAACTGTATGTGTTTTCTTTGAAATGGCAAATGTGCTGTTTTGCTTGCTGCAACAAATCATTGCATCTCTCGCCGATATGCAAGTATTGTTTGCAAATATCACCTGCAGGCAAACGTATGATGCATGATGGAAAAAAGATTATGCGTATTTACAAGTCTGGTTGTTTGCCAACTGTCTCAACTAGAGATTAAAACGTATCCCACAAGAAAATAAAAGCGGCAAAAATTTACTCAACAAAGAACAATATATGACAGAGCAAGAACATGCCATTATTGGAAAGTTTGAACTGCGCATCATGCGTGATTCACACGGCGGGGGTATGTTGTTGTATATTTGTATTTTTGCAACATGCCCCACATGGCTATACTCACTGTTGTTTTTGAAGAAACAATACATTTTACACAAATTAGTTATCCAAAAAGAAAAAAATTACGCTTATTAAAAAGAATACGTTAAAAAGAATACGGATGAAAAATTATGGGATCATACCATACCATTCGTTGGAGACTTGTTCTTTAATGTTTCCCCATGGACATGCAAACTATTTGAGCTATTTGGATCCATTGAAACCGCGTTTACGAGATATACAACCACCAACGCATAACTGACATTTTCCCTACTATCACCTATAGTCAAATAGACTTGCAAAAACTGTGTACGTATATTCGTGAATGTGTCGATACATGTATCCAAAAAGAAGGTCATTGACTCAGTACATCAACAAGCACATATCTTGAATAATAAAAAAAATATATATACATGGTGTATATTGATTGCACATACGCTTCTTTGGCGAGTGACATGGGGAACACAATTACATGCAAAAGGTACAGCATAGAGGAATTCATGTTCGAAACCTTGCAACCGTCACGCCCAATCCTGCATCATTCAGACATACATACATGACAGTTTTCTTCACGACATGACCCGTACTGTGTCCCCTGTAAACCATCTCTATACATTTATTTCCAAAAGCAACAGGAAATGATATATTGAGCACGACGTAGAGTCTCAAAAATAATCCAAAAGAATCTCCCCAGTGTTAATGTTACATCAATTCATTGTATTCTGTACCAGACATGCTAAAGATGGTGCATAGATGTCCAACGGCTGAAATTTAATGCACTTGAATACGAGAAACGAGAAAAACAAATATGAAGAACCAGAACGGTAGCAATTGCAAAACGGTACTCATAGGATGGGACGGTTTTGGAAAAACAATGCAATCCTGGGGTGAGCAAAATGCATTGAACGACAGGTACAGCTCCTAGTGATATGCACCATCTGTAGACCTATGGGATGAATCAAAAAGTGGGCAATGGCTGTTTTGATAAATTGGTACACCACTTGTCTGGTTTTGACCACTTTCTGTTAGGAACAGTAAGACCGTAAAGAAACCTCTTTCATGGCAATACACAAAAGCGATGCGAAAAACTAGTGGATAAAATTTGGGACTACTCGGCTTTCCCATTGCAAGCGTTGGAAATAGGAGGATGGGTATGTCGAATGTATGAGTGTCGACCTAGCTTAAAGAACACCCTGATCCTTGATGAATGCGCTGATTGGTAAAAATCGATATTACAAACACCGAAAAATACATTGCACAAATCATTGCATAACAGAGACAAAACCAAAAAAAAAAAAGCACACTCTATAAACGTTCCCATTTGGGCCATATGGACAGGTAGCGTTATTCCATGATTCACATCCAATGCGATTCCATTTGTAATTGTTCTATTTAGTGAGTTTTCGTAGGAAACGGAACACCCGGAAATCCGACAACACGTCATCAGTCCTCCTCTCGCGGTGTGCTGGCTTATAAAAACGGGTAGGGAAATACATTCCACTCTGATAATCGAAATAAAACGATAAAAACCAACTTTCTACACACACTTTGCCATGTCCAACCCCAGTTTCTCTTGGACGACAGTATTGGTTACGGGCGGTGGAGGCGGTCTGGGCCGTGCCCTCGCCGCCTACTTTCTCAAAAACAACAAGGTAACATAAACGAACGTTTCTTTTATAAATCTTGTACATGCCCAACAGGAGGCCTTCACAATCCCTCCTATCTTTAGAAAGTGATTATAGCCGGTCGGACAGAGAGTAAACTACAGTCCACGGCCCGCGAATTGGGTTGCGAGTACCTTGTTGTGGATGTCGGAGCTGTAGAGGGTTTACAACGGTTTACAGAGGAGGCTATCAAAAAGTTTCCAGACTTGGATGCCGTTGTTGCAAAGTAAGTCACCCATTCGGAACTACATGCAAAAATATTCAAGACCGAACGACAAGAATTGACAAAGAACTATAAAAGTGCCGGTATCCAAAGGAAACCAGTCAACTTTACAACCCAAGACGCAGCATCCCTCCTGCAAAGCGCCGACGACGAAATCAACGTCAACATCCGCGGGACACTCCACCTAATCCACCACTTGCTCCCCCACCTCTTGTCCAAACCCAATGCCGCAATTTATACAGTCTCATCTGGTTTAGCGTTTATTCCAATCGGGCGTATCCCTGTTTATTGCGCGACAAAGGCGTTTGTGCATAGTTGGACACAGAGCTTACGAGTTCAGTTAAAGGGACGTGTTCAAGTCATGGAGATTATACCCCCTCTCGTGGAATCCGATTTGCATCGGGTGAGTTCTCTAAACATTATCTCCATGTTGTGTGTGTTTGGTTTTGTATGACGAGTGTTAACAAATCTACTCACAAATTTACGATAGGACCACGATGACCCAGATAACAATAAAAAACACAAAAACCCCATGGCACTAACGATTGATGAATTCATTGCTGGAGTGGATCGGGATATACAGGCTGGAAAAGATGAGATTACGCCTGGGTTCGCTCAGGATTTGGCACAACAGAGTTTGGAGGCTTTTGGAGAAAAATTTAGGGCTTTTAATCAGGCGCATTGATTTGGCAAAAAACATTTCAGTATGGGAATACATGTGTGAGGAGGGACTGGTTGTGGTGACAACTGTAGGATTGGATGAGGAATGTGTATGCCATCATTCAGCGATGTAATAAGAAAAAGATCAATCTCATGGACGGGTTCAAGCGGGCAAAGCAACGTTTTTTGGTTTTTTCATTGTCATGTTGTTAAAAAGGACAAGAGATAATGAAAAGGGGAAAGGGGGAGAGATGAATATACAAAAACGAAACCCAAAAAAAAAAACACACCATCTCATTCACACCACACCAACCACGCAAAAAACAAAACAAAGAACCAGCAAAAAAGAAAAAGGGAAAAAAACCGAAAAACGACCATCATCACATCACTCATCAATTGTTTCCCTTCCTACCCTTCCCTCCCCGGAATCTCCAACAACATTGCAACAGCAATCGCCCGTCTCTCCTCCTCATTCTCTACATCCCCTCCAGAAGAAGAAGTGGAAGCCACCGACGACGAAGCAGAAGGAGGCGGAGTCAATTCCTGTCCCCCCGCAGTAGGCGAAAGCGGGACAAGTGAAAAAGAGTTGGCAAGGGCATTCAGGTATCCATTAGAGTCTTTTCGACGACGTCGACGGGGTGGGTGCTGGTCTTGTTCTGATTGATTTGTGGTGGGTGGGTTGTAGGTTGTGGGTAACGTGTTGGGAGGTGGAGTGTAGGATGATTTACGCTTTGTTGTTGTTGTTGTTGTGCGATGGGATTTGGTTGGCACGCCTTTACAGGTTGTTAGAGGCCGATCTTGGTCCGAGTGTATAATCCCTTGATGTCTCGTCAGATCATATCGTCTCGTAAACTGTTCAATATCAATTAAGTAAAAACCGTACAAACCAAAACATTCAAAAAAACAGTAACATTTTACCTTTCTGCCACAAACATCACACCCCCACTCCCTTACACCAAAATGCGTCGCATAGTGTGTCGCAAGGTTATACCTCCTCGCAAACCCCCTCTGACAACCACGAAAAGGACATTCAAATAATCCCGCTTCGTTCTTTTGTTGTGTTGTGGCGGGGAGGAGGAGGTTTGTGGGCGGAGGTGACGACGACGGTGCTTCAGTCGGCATACGAAAAAGGGTTGTTTTCTTTGGACGTTTGAATTGGGAGGGTATAATAACGCAACAGACACACACACACACACAAGAAAAACGCAACCCGTTCCAAAAACAACTCGTTCAAAACCCGCCTCAAAAAACGAACACGAGCGGAGTAATAAAGTGCGGGGTTCCAAAATAAACCTTAAAAACGAATCCCTCCAACACCGCCAGTCAAAACACGATACCAAATAACACTAGCAGTAACAGTTTTCTAAAAAACCACTCGAGCACTCAAACCTCAACCTCAAGAATGTCCAAGGGCTGAAGTGTGTGTGCAAGGTTTTTTGGGCAGTTCCTTCCCAATCAATGGCGAGGCCCAGGTGACATAAGGCAAGAAAATGCGCAGCAGCATCAAGGGTGGTTCCAATGCGCTGCGCAGTCGGATGAACGCATGTGTTTTGTGATTGGATTGAATTTTTTTTTGTTCTTTTTTGATAGTGTGTTATTGGTGTGTGCTAGACTTGTTGTTTCTTCCTTTTGGCTCGTACTGATGACATTACTTTGGTGTGTATGATACGTATCATATCTGCATTTTTCTTATGCTCCCTGCTTGCGAGTGTATCCCGAAGGCTATTGAATAGGGTACACCCTAAAGGTCGGAATGTATCGGGCCCGCTTAGCTCAGTGGTAGAGCGTGAGGCTTTTAACCTTAAGGTCGTGGGTTCGACACCCACAGCGGGCGTAGCGTCTCAGGTCTTGGTCTTTCTTTTACTTGTCGTTGAGCGACGCATCGGCTGCGGAATGTTGTTCGCGTAAGTAAGAGTCACGTGATATATGAGATCTGGGATATTGACAGCTTCGCAATTTAGAGTCACTCTTTTGGCAGTAAGCTACCCAGCTATTTACAATTCCCATCAAGACGTCTGGAGTTGGTCTCGCTTAGCCACAGGTAGGTTGCGAATCCAATGGTCAAGTGGGTATGCCCTTTGGAGTTGGAAGCTCTTAAAGGGTAGCGGGTCGCACAGGACACAATTGCAGTCCTTGTACATGCGCTGGCATCACCTACTCTTATGGCTGTACAAAGCAGTCGGTGTTTTCAGCATTACTATTACTTCTTTTGGCTTCTTGAAATGGGTGTGGATCAGAACCTTCTTATTGACTGACTGTGTCCTGTTTGTCCTTTCATATCTGTGCAATATAGACTCTTACAGGAAACATAAAGATTGCCATTTGCTTTCTGGACGCCAAGTAAAACTAAAAAAAAGCGTCCTGGGAGATTGTCAAATTTGGGGTTGTGCGCGACCGTGAAAGGGGCGAAAGGGCTAAAGTTCCCGCACAACTGCATGGCCCGGAACGCTTACTCTCGCCATAGTTAAATGGACTCGACTGATAAACTCAATCTGAAAGTTGAGCAAGATCCAGTAGCTACTGTGTCTGGAAATCGTCGTAGTGCACGTATACAAACGAGTAGCAACAGCTCCGTGACATATCCCCCTCAAAGTACCCAGCAAAGATCACCTAGAAAGAGAAAATCTAGTGAGCCGAACATCGGCAGTCTGTCAGGGTCGCTCGAATCCACTGTGGATTGGACGAGGGAGAACAATCCCGCTTCGGGACCGTCTTCCAGGAGGTGAGCTGAGTGCATGTGTATGGCAGGTGGTGGTGCAGGATGAGGATACAGCAAACCTATCGCGAAGGATACTGTAACCTCTACATCATTTCACAGCCTTCTAACATTTTTTCATTTTTGTTAGGTCGAGCCGCTTATCCTCGAGAACGAGCTCGGTTTCACGGGAAACCAAATCTCTGTCTGCTGCGTCCTCGCGGAAAGGCAAGGGCAAAGCCGCAGGCAACACCTCCAAGATAGGGACATCACAGTCATCAACATCAAAGAGGTGCTTTGCTTATTTTAGAATAATGCTGGTTGTGCATCTTGTTCACATCTAACTTTATTGGCAATGATTTAGAGTCAAAAACGTTCCTCAAGCCAGTGTACAGCCGCCAGACGCTACAAAAAAGTCAAGCAAGAAACGCAGGAGACCATCTATTTCGTCTGACGAGAAGGAATCCGAAGACAATCCTACTCCACAGGAGCACGTTACCAAAAGGCGGCGTCACGCAGCGGTGAGAGCATCGGAAACAATCACATCTATCAGCAGCAGCGGAAAGAAAGGCTCGAGCACACTAGAAAAAGTCGATATGGGAAAGGACAAGAGTAAAAGCAAAGGAAAGCTCAAGGAGGGGGATGATCTGCAGGTGGGACAACACGAGGTCCAGGCTCCTCAATCAGAAAGGAAGAAAAGTAACACCACAAAGGAGAAGAGTAAGGGACGCAGAGGAAAAAAGAACGATGAATCTGCTGCCGAAGCGTCATCTGGCTCAAAGGGCAGTCGAGGAAGTGAGCACGACTTGGCTGAGGACACGGCACCAACCGTTAAGGCGAGCCGCAAGAAACGCGGACGCACCCAGAAATCTACGTCCCCTGATTTATCCAGTTCTGCAAGTCATACAGAAGAGCCGGGGCGGTCGGATGATCATTACCATGAATCGGATGATCCGTCTTACGACGACGATGATGATATGGATGCCGACTTTGGTAGAGACGACGTGAGCGGACCTACGGTTCATCGGTCTAACCTGAGTACTCTCTTTGGCTTTGGAGGCGGCATTAGTATCGGTGGTTCTGGCGCAATGGGAGGCAGTTCCCGATTTTCAAGCATGCTACGACAGCTGAAGCAGAAAAACGATCCGACGATGCAAATGGTTGCTTTGCAAGAGCTCTCGGAAGTTCTTAGTATGGCTACTGGTAAGGGTCAATAGAGTGGCGATGTCACGTCTCATGCTCATATCTTCGTTACTGTATTTCAGAGGACATGTTTATCGGCAATGGCAGTCATAACTTGGCTGGATTCAATACTAATGAGTTTGTCAAAGCACTTGTTGATATCTTGAAAGGCCCCGCCGATATGGGAGGGGCGTTTGGAGCAGATTTCCCTCTCGAAGTGCTTGATGAGTTGGGCATGAGTGCTAGTGAACTCGGCTTCGGGGGTGGCATGGGGCCAAATCCAGAGCTAATGCTGCTGGCCTGCCGGTGTTTGTCCAACCTTATTGAAGCACATCCGTCCAGCACCATGCATGTGCTGCAGCATGGCGCTGTCCAAGTTTTGGTTGGCAAGTTGATGGAGGTGGAGTATATCGATCTTGCCGAACAAGTACTGTCGGTCCTCGGCAAGATTAGTCAAGAGTATCCTTCGGCTGTTGTTCGCGCCAATGGCCTTTTGGCGGTTCTTCAGTATATCGACTTTTTCAGTTTGCATGTTCAGCGTACTGCGCTTACCATCGCCGCCAATGCCTGCCGGGGACTCAACAGCGTCAGCATGGGAGGAGGAATAACATCACGAATCATGGGAGGTGACTCCTCCGCGAGTTCAGGTACTGCACAAGTATTTGATTTTTCTGACAATGCTACCACCTATGTTAATGCTTGAATGACCCGTCAGCGAATTCTGACACCGGACCTCAAACTGTGGAACAAGTATTCGGCATGGTTAAGGAAGTGATGCCCATTTTGGAGCGCCTACTTGTTTATTCCGATCAAAAGTTAGTGGAGCAAGCTGTACGATGCCTTGGTCGAATTGTTGACTGGTGTTGGAAGTATGAGGATAAGCTTGAAAACCTCGTGACGCCAAGTCTGTTGAAAACAGTCATCGGTCTCATCAATCCCACTGGTACCGCCTCGTCAGGGCCGGTAGCTTCCAACCCTCACATGTTTACGCAGCTTGTAAAATTGGTTGCAAATGTTTCCAAGGGTTCTGCTCGTCTTGGCACTGCGCTGATTGAGGAATACGGCATTGTCGAGGTGATTAAAAATTACCTCACTGGTGGATTCGTTGGCAGTTCGTCTGAGCAGGATGCCGACACCGACATGGAGACAGTAGCGACAGCAGTGACCAATGTGGTAGTTAACCGCCCGGTCGAGCAAGTATTAGAGGTGCTCAATTTGGCATTGGCGGTTGTGCCATCTCTCCCTCGTGACGGAATGTGGAACACGACGATTATAAAAGATGAGACCTTGGTGGAAGGTCAGCCCAATTCTGATAGCCCAACGAAAAGAATTGGCTCCATTTTCTCCCGGGGCCGCAGTCGTAGCCCAGAAAAAAATTCCACCTCGCGGGATCCTATGGACATTGATCAACGGGAAAGCGGATCCGTAAAGGATGTTTCCTCACCCGCTGCACGAACTTCCTCTGATTCCGCAGAGAGCGCTATGACGGAATCTCCAACGCAAAATAAGAAACCTGCTCTTGATGAGCGAGATGCGAGACGTCTCGAGTTGCTAAGGCGGCAACCCGAAGCAATGCAAAAGTACGCCAGCCAGTTGCTTCCAATCATGATTGAAGTTTTTGGTGCAACGGTGAATGCCAACTTGCGACGCAAGGTTGTGGAATGTGTTGCCAAAGGTATTTGGTACCTTGACCAACCAGAATTCCTGGCACACGCTTTGGCGAAAAATCAAGTGTTTGGAAAGTTTGTATCGGAGCTTCTGAGTCTCAGAGAGATTGCATTTCGAAAATCTGTACCGGACAAGGAGCGCAAGGAGGCTTTGGTGCTAGTGGCTGGAGGTGTACAGATTGCGCTTGTTGTTATGAATAGGTGTGGGGAAAAGTTCAAAGCTTGGTTTGCCCGCGAGGGGACTATGGAGGAGCTGGTTAAAATTGTTGCAATGAATGACTTGGAGAAGGAGAAGGAAGTGGAGAAGAAAGATGAAAGCCCGGTACAAAGCCCTGTGCGTACGGAGACGCCTTCAACGCACTTGCCAACTCCAATGGGACGACGCTTGAGTGACCTGGTCAAGGATTTAAAGAGATTGAGAGACCAAGTTGCGGGACATATTGGTACGTCGTCGACTGGCACAGCGTCCAGCGAAGCGAGTTCATCAGCGGTTGGTCCCGCTGCAGATAAGCATTCTGAGGTGGAGGAACTGCTGGAAACGGTAGAAGCGCTAGCAAAGGGCAGCGGCGAGGGCACTGGAATGGACGAGCGCGGCGACACAACTCAGAAAAGCCACTCTTCATCCTCGTTAAGGATTGATACCGGGCGAAAGGATAGTACCTCAACCGCAGGCGGGGATGCTGAGGCAGCATCGGAGATGTCAGAATCGGGGGCGTCAGTGGCGTCGCCGACATCACCTGGATCCTCTCTTCTCCATGGAATGCGAAGTATGTTGGAGCGTTTGGGACGTGGATCGCATTCTACGACTTCTGCAAGCAGACGGCAGATTTCAACTGCAGGAAGCGTTATCGGATTGAACGGAGAGAGAGTTGCAGAAACAGAAATGCGGTCCTGGATTGTTGCCGAATGCAAGAGTATCCTCGAAGTCTGTCCTGCCACTCCCATGTCTTCTGAGAAGGCTGGACTAGTACTTGAGGACTTAAGACGTTTGGGAGCCATCCTTCGAGGTCACGCTACAGTGGATGGAGACGATCCCCTTATGCTCAGTGTGCTGCACGCAATTGCCGAGCATTTCGCTGGCAGAAAGGACACAGACACAGAGGTTGGGGTCACAGGATATGAGATGCTGGAAAGCGGTGTGATGGATGCTATGGCAGACTTTTTGACCAAACCAGGCATTCCAGATGTGGCTGCGCCAGACCCGGATGCTGAAAAACCGAGATACACGCTACCCTTGACCGCTCGTTTGAAAGCATTTTTGCATGTTTTCATGAATGGTCCGACTCCTGACCCACAGAACCGCCCGTTCTTTGTCCAGGGGGCTTTTAAGCGGCTCGTACAGAGACTACAAGAGTCGCTTTCCCGTGTGGAACGGTTTGAGGTTGCTGCTGCAGTACCCTCTTCTACGGGTTTCTCGTATGAGCCGATATTTGGATCCATGTTTGGGGCTTCTGGGGGGCACCTTAGGGAAGCATCAAACCCCAGCATGCAGCTCACCCGACAACTAAAAGTGAAACTTATGGCCGCGGAGCCAGATACGGTCCCAAGACAATATCAGGCGCTTTTGATTAGCGTCCACGCTGTTGCTACATACAAAGCCCTTGAAGATTACTTGAAAGGCCGGGTTGCGATGGCTCCACAGCCGACAGCTACGCGAGGTGCTACTGAGGCGACAAAGGATGGTCAAGAAGTAGGGGCGGAAGTGTCAGAGAACACGCCAGAAACTCCCTCCCGGACGGTGGATGAACAAGGCGATATAGAGATGGGAGACGCTGCGATTACGAGCGCGGACGCTCAAGTAAGTGCTGGGGACGATGAGGCTGATATCGAGGATGAGGACATGGAGGATGAATTTGACGATGATGATGATGATGACTTGGACGACGATGTAAGTTATCCTGGTAGTGGTGTCTATGCGATGCTGCTCATGTACAATGATTGCGGACTTGTTGGCTCATCTGGATACTGCACACACGCAGATGTTGAATGTCAGCGATCTCTTACTTCATTCAGAAGAAGCGAGACGCCGGCGACGTCGTGGCGAGAGCTTCACAAGTCAGGCTAGCGCCGTATCGGACGGCCATAGTGAAGATACAGCGAACCAACCTGATCTGAGCGGTCGGCGTGATAGCGTAGTAGATGTCCGGGCCGATATGCCCTCGCAGACAAACACGACAGCTCCGACTCCAGCCTCCCCGAATATCCCCTCGAGCACCTCGAGCACGCCTGCATCTGCGCCTACCTCCTCCTTGTCCTCGACACCGTCTGCTGCCTCTACGACTGGAACTTCAACCGCAACTGCCGGCAGATCGTACGCTTCTGCCGCTGCATCTTCGACGAATTTTACGATTGAATTTTCAGTAGGAAATATAGTCGTTCCTCGTGATACTACAATTTTTGGATCTGTGTACAAATTGGAGCAGCAAAAACTTGGGACTACTGGTGCACCGCCCAATGTCTGGGGTCAAGTTTATACGGTAAAGTACCGAAAAGTCTATCCAGAAGCCAAAGAGGAGGGCGTGAAGGAGGAGGTACAAACGACTAGAAATGGGTCTGCAGATAGGCAGATGGCAGTCAAGCTACCTTTTCCTACTATGATGCCTGAAGGTATCTCGTTGGATACATCTCCCGGCAAAATCCTCTACCTTCTACGACTTTTGTATGGGCTAAATTCTCGATGGGCTGAGGTGTATGCTAACGAGGACGCCGAGCTCGATGGAGTACACGAAGGTGGGACATCGGCGTTACCCTTGCAGGAGGGCTCGCAACCTATGACACGAGTTGCCGTGACATCAAGAACCGATGCGCCTGTCAGCATCGACATGCTTCCTCCTGCGGCTTTTGCCAACACAAAGTTGACTGCTAAGCTCAATCGGCAACTTGATGAGCCCTTAATTGTTGCCTCCCATGTTCTTCCATCATGGTGTTCATCGCTGGCCAAAGACTTTTCCTTCTTGGTTCCGTTTGAAACGCGCCTAGTGTATCTTCAAAGTACGTCTTTTGGATACTCTCGTAGCATGGGTCGCTGGCAGCAACAACAACAACAGGGCAATGGTGGGAGCGGGTCTGGTACTGGTCGCGGCAGTGCCGATGGAGCGTCACATCTTGGACGAATTCAGCGCCAAAAGGTCCGAATCGCCCGACAGCGGATCTTGGACAGCATGATTAAAGTTATGGAATTGTATGGATCTACTCAAGCTTTGTTGGAGGTGGAATTCTTTGATGAAGTTGGAACCGGGCTAGGTCCAACCCTTGAATTTTATGCCAATGTCTGTCGGGATTTGAGAAAGAAGGATGGTATTGCTTTTGGATCTGGCGAAAAGATCAAGATTTGGAGGGACGATGATTCGCTAGATTCACAGGCGGTCAAGGATGATAATCGCAGCACAAAAGCTGGTCTTGTGCCCGATGATTACCTAAACCCCGCTCTCGGATTCTTCCCGGCTCCACTCACACCAGCAGAGGTGGATACGGAGAAGGGAAGAAAAATTTTGATGCTGTACAAGGCTTTGGGAACCTTTGTGGCAAAGGCTCTGTTGGATTCGAGGATCGTGGATATACCTTTCAGTGCAATGTTTTTGGAGATGGTTGTGGGTGAAGAAGAAGAGGAGGAGAGTGCTGCTGAGGCCGCCCTAGGGACTGCGGGGCGTAAGGGTGCCGAGTTCCATCTGTTAAGAGTAGGTTTAATATGTGTGCGCGGTTCATCTGGCTTTGCGTGTCTCGTTCTAACAATGCCATTGCAGCATGTGGACCCATCTTTGTACAAGTCACTTTTGGATTTGAAAAAGTACGTCCACATCAAACGGAGCCTCGAGGCTGATCCGACCCTTAGTCCAGCAGAACGCGCTGCTCGTATCTCCAATATTACGGTGAAGGGTGCCCGTTTGGAGGATCTTTTCCTTGACTTTACTTTACCAGGCTACCCTTCCGCGGAACTGATTCCTAACGGGAAAGATATAGCGCTGACATTGGACAACCTGGAACACTACATTGACCGTGTGGTAGAGATGACTGTGGGCGAGGGCGTTCAGAGACAGGTCGAAGCGTTTAGAAGAGGATTTGACCGTGTTTTTCCAGCTGCGGATTTGAGGAGCTTCACAGTGCAAGAGTTGGCGGTCTTGGTTGGAGGAGCAGAAGAGGAGGATTGGGCGTATGATGGTGAGTTTGAGCCCCTCTTGCTGGAATTTTTCCTTGTATCCCGAATAATAACAATTTTTCGTGCTTGCAGTCCTTATAGACTCTATCAAAGCCGACCACGGATACAATTCGGACTCGCGCACTATCAAACACCTCGCTACCTTTATGTCTACCCTCAACCCTATTCAACGCCGCGAATTCCTCCAGTTTGTCACTGGCAGTCCAAAGCTCCCCCTTGGCGGATTCAAGGCTCTCAACCCGTCCCTCACCGTCGTTCGCAAAAATGTGGAAGCGGGCAAGAAACCTGATGATTACCTCCCCAGTGTTATGACCTGCGTCAATTACCTCAAAGTACCCGATTACAGTGAATTGGAGGTGATGAAGATGAGGTTTGAGGTTGCTGTGCGTGAAGGTCAAGGTTGCTTCCATTTGTCATGATTTATTCTTTCCTGCAATTTTTGTTTTTATAATTTTTGCTTTGAGCTACCTTTCAAATCGTTGGGCTTTTTTTAAACTTGCTGGAGGGGAAGTGGTGGTAGTATTTGTAACATTTTTTTTTTTTGTGCTTGGCGTTGGGAAAGTTGTTGTGCACGCATGGGTTGGTATTGAATATAATTGGATTAACAACTTTTCGAGTGATGGGGTCAAATACTTGTTTACAAGGTTAAAAATATACCTGCCATGTGCTTGCCTGACGCCCGCTGTGGGTGTCGAACCCACGACCTTAAGGTTAAAAGCCTCACGCTCTACCACTGAGCTAAGCGGGCCCACAAACTCTCGAACAGAGGTGCTTTCAGTATTACATTGCTTACCCGCGTCTGGAAACCGTCACCAATGGCCGGGAGGACATGGAAATTGGCAAGTTTATAAACTTTCGAGAAATAAAAAATATTTGGTAAATGTAGATTTGGGTGTTTATTGTAAGATAGATTGACTAAAACGGCCGCCAAGTAAAGTTATTCTCTGAAATTGACAACTCTCGAAAAATCATGGATTTTTGGGACGAGGATATTGTACATCCGCCAAGGGTTGTATTCTGAAAGTTACAAACACAATGTCGAAAAAGCAAAAAATCATGCACTTTTGAATACTTATTGATTTTTGGTCCAAAACAATAAAAACAGCAAACTCTATCTATATCAAGGGCCCATACTTGCGGCAAAAGAGTGTTCATTCAAAAAAGTCGAAACCTCGCTTACGTTATCCGATCAATCTTGTTCGGATGGGGGTCATGTCGAAGGAATGATGAAATGTTTATCTTTGGGTAGGATCTGAGGGTATATGTTTGGATTGCCAAGATTTTTTTTTTTCCATGTCCAGTATTGAATAGACAAGTATTCCCAAATTCCCCAATGCTTTTCTCATATTGGACGTTTTTTATTGTCTCCCATTCCGGAGGATTTTCGTAAACAAAATGGTAGGCATGGTTTTTGTGGCGAGATATGGACGCCCTTTTCGTCAAAGACACTTGGCTTTGTTCCATCTGTTTTGGTTCATGTTTATATTGTTTTGGGAGAGCCACTTGTAGCAATATCGATCGGGCCTTTTAGATATAAAAAAGCAATTTGGGGAAGACTGTTCTCCCATTTGTTCCTTTCGTATTACTTTTGTTTATCCGACTCTTTTAGCGTGAGATATATACCCTCTTCGCAGGCATCATTGAGATTAATACCACAAAAATGCGTCTTTCTGCATCTCTCATCCCACTGGCAATGCTTGTGGTCAGCGGCTTGCCCTCGGTTGTCGGAGATGTCTGGTTGACCTTTTCGCATTATACTCAGTCGGATTGTAGTGGTAGCCCCGTTGGCTTCTTTTACGCCGACTGGACCCAGTATGCTCAACTGATGGCAGGGCTAAACTCTACGTGGTCATCATCCGCTGCAGCCGTCGCCAATGTCCAAACATGTCAGCAACTCATTGCAGCTCAAAAAGAGTTTCCTTCAAGTTTTTATGGACAGTTGAATTCGAGGACTTCTATCTCGCTTACGGCTGGGGATATTTTGGCGTTGAATTTGGCTATAAAGATTTTTGCGGATGTGAGCGTTGATTTGATTCATGTTCAGGATAAGTTGGATGCTATTCAGGCTGGGACTTGTTACCCTAATCTGCGTGAGTATCTCTTCTCTTGCAAAAAGTAGTCTTCAACCTGTTACTTATGCTGTTTTTTTTTTTGCTTTTTTTGGATAGAAACACGCTGGGGCAACAATACCTATGGCTATTTGAAACCGGGTTGCGTTGTCAGCACCACGGCTCCGGCTCTCCCCGGCACTTCCTCACAAACCTACAGCATTCGGGCCTCGACCTACACACCCGTGGACCAAAACAGTACATGCGGTTATAAGCGAGCATTGGGGATTATGGGCGTCCTGGCTGACGACATCTGCCGAACTGAAACCGGAATCATATACCAAGTTGGTCAATCTAATGTTGGACGGGCTTGTGTTCGTGCGACATGTTCCGGCGATTTTCCCAAACTCTATGCAAATGCGTCTGCGCTAACTTGGAGCCAGGGGGGATTTGGAGGAATCCAACATGGCAGTGCGAATATTTCTCTTAATGTTGATGCGTATGCAAATGCTTGCGAGCTTTCTGGGACTCCGTACTCGCATTTTACGACCTGTAAAGTTGGCGGTTACACTGCGTCATCAGAGTCGACGACCGATACCAAAAAACCTGGGAATGGCAAATCTTTTGTGGATAATATAACGTATCAAACTCACGGTGAGATATTCAAATCTCGTGGCTAGTTTAATGCTTGATCGAGATGGCTAATTGCCTCACTGTTTGCTCCGTGTAGGATTCACAAGCGCGAACCAGGGCACCAGGGTTACCATCCCAGGAAACGCTGGCATCAAGCTTCGGCCCAGCGGCACTGGTAATGCTAGCGTTACAGTCAATGTAACCAGTTCTCCGGATCCGATAACGTAAGTTCGAGCTTGTAATGTGCTTACCAAGGACGTTATACCACATAAATCCCGCTGTTGCTGACTTTTTTGAGCAGTGCTCTCACGATTCCACCGACGGGTATAAATACCTACTGGAGATTCGAGGCTACAGCTAATGCCACGTTTTCGGCGGATCTCTCCTGGACGTACACGGACGCAGGTGCGCTCATTTCTAGTCTCTCTTCAAAACTTCAGAATTAAACACTTTTTTTTATTGTGCACCTAGACCTTGCTTTATTTAACTATACCGCCACGAGCCTCAAATGGGCCTTTTACAACCAAGTAACAGGAACGTGGGATACTCAATCGGGTACCACGGTCGACACATCCGCCAAAACAGTTGGATACACTACTACACACTTTTCAGAGTGGACTATTGTGGCGTCAGCGACGAGTGGAGCATTGTCTAGTGCTCCTTCATTGGTTATGGTGCTTGTTGCTGTGTTGGTTGGTGTGCTGTCCGTGTAGTTGGTACCTTGTTTGACTGTTGTGGGTTTCTGGGGAAAGAGTATCGTGCAGTATTTGTTCCGTCGTTAATACTGTGTGCAAAGTGTTCCATTTGAAAGTTCGGTTCTACATGAATTTTTAAAGTTCCGGTGCTTGGGCCTCAGATTGTCTACCCCCACAGCCAAAAAGGATACGACTGCTTTAGACTAGAAGACAGAACCCAAGTAAGCTTTTGGGCAAATGAGCGTCCTCCAGCAGCTGAAACAAACTGTATATTTCATGCTTCTTTTTCAGAATCATATCTCTTAACTTCCTTCATTTCACTCACGGGAGAATAACGGAACCATACCATCCATACCATTTCAACGGCACAGAATTTGTCACGTGCTCAATTCACATTGGCTGTTGAACTATTTAGTGTGCAGGTGGTAGAAAATGTCACTAGGGACAAATTCTCCCTCCAACCTACTACAGCCGGTTCTAATTTACAATTAGCCAGCCTGTCCAACCCTTCATAACCTATCCTGCAAACGAGTCCCACCCCTATCCTAACTCGCTACAGGTTCCAGCCTGGGTTGAACTGGGGTACGTGAAAAGCTAACTACTACTAGGCCCAATTACACATGCGATACATTACGGTTGTTTCTAACCGGGTAACTAAGCCCACCACCACGAGAGAAATCCTACTAGGCCTTTGATTCCGAAATTCTTGAGTCGGAGGATGTTCAGATACTAGTAAAATCAGAATAATTAGACTGGGAATACACCTGGGAAAATACAAAAACAATGTATACCTGTGATCGTTGCAGCATAGTAGTAGCAGTGTTTGCAAGGGGTTATGTTGTTATTGTCAGGAGGGCGGGTCCTCGACATCACCACATCGGCGTTCTCATGATTGACTTGAGAGTTGCTTGAACGTTGCGCAGATGCTTGCGAGTCGAGGATGGGTAGAGAGGAAAGAGGGAAAAGGCCCCCCTTTTATAGACCTTTGACATGCACCTCACCGCAGTTTAAAAAAAAAAAAAAACATTACATGCATGCCACACCAATCTGAGCAATAGAGGGGATTCTGATTATGCGATATGATTATGCGATACGATAGGATCCTAGTGCCATTTTCAATCACCTCCAGACTAAGATTTCAAGATGCTGCGAGAGAAAATACATTCCTGCGCTGAACATAATGCTTTGTGGTTTGACCCAACCCTTCAAAAACGCAGCAAACAGCACATAATTCACATGAACTGCATCATCCCGCTCTAATACATAGTGTGGAGGTGATTGAAAATGGCACTAGGACGCATTATTATCCGGATAATCCGGTTAGTCATATCGCATAATCAGAACCCCCTCTATCGCTCAGATTGGTGTGGCATGCATGTAATGTTTTTTTTTTTTAAACTGCGGTGAGGCGCATGCCGAAGGTCTATAAAAGGGGGGCCTTTTCCCTCTTTCCTCTTTCCTCTTTACCCATCCTCGACTCGAAAGCATCTGCGCAACCCTCATCGCGACTCTCAAGTCCAACCATGAGAATGCAGATGGTGGTGCCGAGGACCTCGCCCACCCGATTACAACCAACTGGAACCAGCGCAGCCTCGGAACCAACAAAGCTGTTATTATGCTGCCACATATGTTGAGCTTGGTTGGTATGTACTGATGGCATCTCTTGTCATTCTGTCATTCATCTCGCTGACATGCATTTTTTTGTAGTCTCTAAGCCTCGTCACTGAACATCCTCTGGCTTGTGACGCTGCCCAGTCGATTCGCTCCTGGATGCAAGAGTCTGGCTTCAATGCCATCAAGAGTTCCAGATCAAGGCCTAGTAGGGACCGCGTGTGGGGGTGGGCAATTATCCGGTTAGAACCAACCGTTACGTGTTTCGTGTATAATTGCCTAGTAGTAGCTTAGCTTTTCCGAACCAGTTGTCGCTGGTTTATTCCCTGGTGTAGTAGCTAGTGCCAGTTTCTGTCACCTCTACACTATATACCTCGTACAGCCATTATGAAGGACCCGCGCCTGTTCATTTAAAAATATCATCATAACGACCACAATTCGGGTTGTGTGTGTTTGTAGAGTGTGTTGATTCCCTACCCAATATGGGAAAGCGAGAAGATTAACAAAGAGGTATAAATCGGGGAGTTCCCATCCTGTGAACATAGATAGCATTTGACAAACGGGTTTATAGAACTGAAAACCGAACCCCTGCTACAAACAAAGGAAAAAAGCAAATATCGGCAAACTTTGTCCGCACTTTTGAGCGTCACTTGAGCCAAACAGCTACCTATTACATTACTGACTCGGACGATCCAAAACAAATGCAGAATAGTCTGGTTTTTCGTTACAAAGGACGAAAAATACAAACTGCAAGTAGCGGAGCGCCCGCTGTGGGTGTCGAACCCACGACCTTAAGGTTAAAAGCCTCACGCTCTACCACTGAGCTAAGCGGGCCTGGCATTTTGCTCCTGGTACTTGAATTCTCCATCTATAATATCTTACAGAGCATCTGTGGCGCATGCGCACGCGTACTGCTGGGTTTGCCCCCCTCTTGACATCATCAGCAAGGATTTGCCCTGGCACGCTCTGCCCAGCCTCTCCTGTCATCCAATCGTTCAGCCCTTCCATCACCTTAAACTCACAGGATTCGCTTTCCTTTTACCCTTTATTTTTTTTCAGAAGGCAAACGATCGTCTGTCGACCGGTTTCTACTCATACGATTCTACATCAATTCTCACACCCGTCATTGTTAACCACAAGTGTCTCCCCAAGTAATATCTGCTATATTGCCCCGAACTGCTCTCAACTCGACAGTCCTTGAAGATTCTACAATGTGGTTGCTGTCAAAGATATGGCACAAAAGAAAGCAAAAGCCTACAAAGACTTCCAAGAAAAAACCTACCAATGCGAAAACCGGCGTGCGTCCTACCCCCGTCTTTGGACCTCCCAATCAGACGTCCAACACCAACAAGGCACCTGCGATTTCGGATTCAGTGTTGGAACAGGATCCAGAAGAGAGGGTACTAGATCAAGCACCGACACTCCCACCTTTGATCAAAGTATCTGATGTTGATGAGGGGATTGACATCCCGGCTGTGGACCATCTAGCAGTGACCACTGCCGATGACCTGG
Organism: Spizellomyces punctatus DAOM BR117; assembly: GCF_000182565.1. Classification (NCBI taxonomy): domain Eukaryota; kingdom Fungi; phylum Chytridiomycota; class Chytridiomycetes; order Spizellomycetales; family Spizellomycetaceae; genus Spizellomyces; species Spizellomyces punctatus. The sequence goes on from NW_015971547.1 coordinate 316,948, forward strand.
TACCAAGCAAAGCTTCTCGAAAGAGCTGGGAATCCGATGAGACGCATAGAATTGAGTCTGATGAGGTCACCATAAAACAATTCGACAACCATGACAAGAGTGAGGACATCAAAGATGGGAAGGAATGTGCGCACGAACTGCCGAGGTGTCCAGCTATTGATATCTCGCCACCCCGAAGTGCCGGCTCAGACGAACTTTCCGGAAACACGGTCAATAATGATTCTCTCTTACTTTCGGAACCACTCTCAGGATATTCATGCGATGAGTCTTCCGATGAAGGAGAGGACGACATCTCAGTTACTGCTTCACTACTCGATGAATATACAACCGCTGATCGGGATCGACGCCCTTCAATGTGCTCTGCTTATGAACCGAGGCGGCAAGGCCCTTGGATTCGTCCGAAACACAGCAGTCCAGAAATGTCATACTGGCGCTCAAGTCATTTGTGCCGGACAAGTTTGGACGCGTTGAGACACCCGTCGAATGACCCAATTTCGCATAGACCATCTCCCCTTGCGATACCGTTGAACGCCAGCCCAGTCGCGATAGATAATCAGTTCTGGTCCGCTCCGATCGATGCGCAATCGCTCCGTGCATATAGCGTGTGTGAAAATGTAAACACACGAGGACGTGCATGCAGCATTGACGAATTTCGATCCTTGAATAATTTCGATATGGACCCTACTCATCGATCTCCTATGCCTGGTGAACTACTATTATCCTCAGACGCCATTACCTCTCCCGAAGACCTGGCCATGTCAGCTCGCAAAATCCTGGATGAAATACTCGTGATTGCAGCAAGCGTCATGGAAAATGCTATACAACATCAAGAAGCGCAGGACCGTCAAAATGTTCACAGATATTCCCATGTTACCCCGTCACGGCAACGCTCTCTTCACATTCCGCGCACCACCCAATATTTTCACTCACTGGCGTGTTACCGCCTCCTACGATCCTCTCTTTCCAAGATTGAGGCACAAAGGCAAGAGATGGGTGGGGCGAATGCGTACAGGATGGCTAGAGCTCTGGGCCCATTTGAGGATATGTATGAAGAGATAGTTAAGGGAGATATTCGATTTGATAAGCTGGTCAATCACTTGTGCGCAGGAGAAGGTGGTAATCCTCCCATTGGGAGACCTTAAGGCAGGGCGTGGCGTTATCATAGGTGATTCGTAGGTTTTTGTTTTGATCGGGTCTGTTGAGACCAACTATCGTATAGCTTTTCTCGGTGTAATTACATTTAGTCTCCTTTTTCGACCATGCATGCAGATCAGTCTAGTGTTCTTGCACAATCTATATAGATCTGTATGCCTGTAATTAATGAATATATATCTCAGATGACCTCGAAATGTGCCGTCCGGAATAAGCGCAGAGATTTTGGGAATTTTGTCCAAGTATTGTACATTGGGCAATTATATAACATTTCCCTCTGAAAGAGTCTGGGCCCGCTTAGCTCAGTGGTAGAGCGTGAGGCTTTTAACCTTAAGGTCGTGGGTTCGACACCCACAGCGGGCGTATGTATCCTTCGGCGTCGTTTTTGCACCACATGTTCGCAACATGTGGGGCGGTTTACGCCTCCACATCCGCTTCCTTCTTGCCTTTGTCTCCCTGTTAGTAGGCAAATGCGGATTATCAAAACTAGCGTGAGACGGCCAGTTGCTTTTTTCAACACCCTCATATCTGGTCATTTGCACTTTCCGAACAATATATACACAGTGTTTAATTGAAAAAAAAAAAAAAGATTTGACCCCGCAAATCGAAATAATCTATATACAATACAGTGTCAAACTGCACAATAAAATATACACATTCCAAAAAAAAAAGGAAAACGCAAACTAAATTTGCACCCACTTGCCCAATTCTTGTTCTCGCAGATTGGCATTTCCAGTAGGTCCCATCACGGGTACAGTCTTTTTCCGTCGTAACCCATGCACGACATCCTCAATTAATCTTCTCCAATCTCTTAAAAGAGCACGCTGTACGCCAAAAATGAGGAAAACCCAAAAGCCGACTAGACCTGCTACTGCATAGGCCGCAATGACCATCCCATAGGATGGCATGAAGGTGGCGAATCTCTTTGCACATGTAGCGTGCGCTGTTAATGGTGGTTGGGTGAGCATGCAGGCTAAGAAGCCGCGTACTTCCGGGGTAGAGGGTTTGATGGATGAGATCGCGTTGGTCAGAATTTGATAAAAAACCTGGATAGTTCACGAGGTTAGATAAAAGTGTTTTGTGCACCGTCGCTACGGCAAACGAGGAAAAAATAGACTACTCACAAAGTAGGTGACATAGGTTGTCAAAAAGACAGCACCCAACAGCAATGCTCTCCAGTTCAACTTGACCAACTGCATGATCTGCCTTCGGGTGCTCATTGTTGTAGATGCTCCACCGCTAACTGAACCAGGCTTATCCATCTCATATGGCTCATCCTGACTGTGAATCGATGACGCCCGTCGGGCAATCCGCGCAATATGGACAAAGGTCACCAAGTTGGCGAAAACAGTTGGTATGATCAACACTCCTTGCACACCAAATACGTGTTTAATGGCTGAATCGCTGGCGACGAAGCAAAGGGCGCCTGTGGAGGCGTCAATGTCGTTCATGATCACTGCGATCGTAGTGAGGATAGCTGGAAGGCCCCAGCACGCAATCAGGCCGACAGGTTTGTATCGATCCAAAATTGTGGATTTGTGAACGATCGTAAAGTGCCTACATATTAAGTGTTAAAAACGAAATTCCTTGACAGTCCTCCTGAGAGAAATGCGTAACGTACAGGTTCCATATCATATAACAGCCCCAAAACACTGTGGCATGCACGCCGAGTAAAACCCACGCTGCTTGTAGCCCACACAGCTTATTGTTGAAAGCGTTGCTTCGACTCACGCCATCTGCTGCACATTGAATATTCCTCACATTCGGCAACGTCCAGAGAGAGACACCCATCCATATGCAGGCCGCAATGGCAAAGTGTAACACAATGTCTGCTGGGTGTTCTCGTCGTCCAGGTAGAACAGCGTACGAGACAACGACGTATAGAGACAGAATAAACGCTACTAGGTGTACAATCTGGTGCACCCTGACTTGCGTATCAAATTCGCCTGGTGGATGCAGAAACTCCTCAGCAGGACAGGGGGCACAGCAAGGCCCGTTGCAAGTATCGGGCCCTCTTGATAGGGGCCAGTACGGATTGCGAATGAGTGGATATTTACATGGAAAGTCATTGACTATTAGAGCAAGAGTGTGATGTTAGCGCCATCATTCGGGTAATATACTTTTCCGCCATAATACATACCGACGACGGCAAGTTGTTCTTCAGATTTTACACAGGTCCCTCCACTGACGGTGTCATCCACCAAAGGTCTTGTTCGCCCGAACGCTGCATCTGTAGCGCCATCACATGCGGGCAATGCGAACGCAATACCAGCGCTTTCGAGCACAGGTTGACACAGATCAATCACTTTTTGGCAACTGCTTTTACAGACTCTTTCTTCAGTTGGCGTAGTCTGCGTCTGGTTTGCCTCACATCGTGGTAGTTTTTCAGCGCACAAGAAGGCCTGGAGAGCAGACCCGCATTGAAAGTTCAGAAGCTGGATATCAAGGAGTTTCCCTGCGAGTGGCGATGTCTGGAAGGCAGCTTCAAGAACGAGGCTTGCATTTCGGGGCACAGAGGTCTGGTACGTTATACCATAGGCACTACATACGCCTCTATATGGGCTTGGTGTGCATGTCGCTTGGGATGAGGCTGGAGGTGTAAGGAGGACGAGGACGAGGATGAGGGCGAAGAGGACGGATGAATGCAGAGTGTTCAAATGTCCCCTTAATGACATGAGTGCTGACAGAAAGCGTTGTGATATCCTTTAATGTAAAAACAATGGTGAGAAAGAAGTTGAAGGCTCTTTTTGTTATGTTGTCCCAAAGAGAGAGAAGCAATAGAAAAGAGTGGCGTGCCAACCTTTAAAGTTCCTCCTTTCTTTTGCCTCAAAAACAGAGGAAAAGTGTTGCTGTCACAGAAAAGAGGCCAGTTGGTTGCTGTGTGTGTGGTGTGTGGTGGTGGGGGAGAAGAAGGCGTTTGAATAAAAAAATCAGGCGAGTAAAAAGCTGTGGCCACCAACCCATAAATTGTCTCCAATAGTTAAAGAGAGAAGGAAAACCCTTTGAACTTGAGTAATCAAAAGCCAGTGTAAAGAGAGAATTAGTGGACCGGGTCCTTTCCCTCTCCATACCAGCTGCCAGCAACCAAAAAGTCATTTGAAAGAGGAAGATTAGTAAAGAATGTCACAGCCATGAGAGAAGAAAGAGAGGGTTAGCCGTTTGAACTCTTGAGCCGTTGTTTCAAAGTGCCCCCCAACGCCCAAATGTTCCCATACTCTACTTTTTTTTCCAAAAAGGCAAACAACGCGTTTTGCTTGCAAGTTGAAAGAAACCAGAGAGGAACGCCACGCTTTTCTTTTTATTACTATTGGCCGCAAGTTTAAAGTTTGTGGCGGCAGGATTCTTTTTTGAACCATCTTTACCAGCAACCCTTGCATCATTAATATGAACACAGCAAATACACATGGTACAGATGGAATGATGGGACAGGTCAGAGCAGTTTGTCTCCGTGTCCTTCAAATGGGACTGGGTGAATCGTTTCCTCACAGCGGCCAGTAGTGTTGTTTCGCAACCAATGACCAATGTAAAGGATACAGACAGTAATGCAATTGTTTTTTTTTTTTTTTTTTTTGCACGAAACGCATATTTCCACAATGTACCATAGCCAGGAAATGCACCGCAGAGTCTGGTTGTCGGCGAGATATAATAATCTTTAGGGAAACTCGAGGCAGGGTCGTAAGGCTGTGAATACCAAGCTATTCCTCCAAAAGATCATTAGAAGCCTCCTTGTAATGCACACAAAGAAAGGACGCTCCGTCCTCTTGGCTCATATGAATTATTGGACAGCACCTGCTACAAGGAGATATACCCATGGACATTATTACAAAATAAAAAGAGTTTCGCATCCCAAAACCATGTCCCCCTCACATGTCACTCATCGGAGCTTGCGTTTTGGATACATCTCCCAGTGCTGCCGAGTCTTCTACCCGATCCAACACTTGCAGGTTCTAAGCCAAAGGTAACCCAAGTTGCTGGACCTGTCTTGGTGTCCGTTTTGAATGTAAGAGTGGGAGATGGACTTGACGGCCTGTAGCAAGTTTAGTTGGCGCTCGCCAAGAAAATTAAATATTTATGAAACGCATCGAGGCCCGGTTGCTGTAAAGGACATGACCGTAGGAAATTAATTGCAATGTGAGGCGGAATTCTTGAATATGAAACGATCGCAGATGGACTGCAGTCCAGCGCGAGACATTTACATCACCAATAGTGATACGGAGGAGTATGTTCAGTGAGATATTTAACCACGAAGAGTGCTCATGTCCAAAAATGGATAATCCCGGCTCAAATGCAATAGATTCCTCTAGACATCACGAATGCTCTTGGTAAGATGCTGTTCTTACAACCGATTCAGACAGCCATTGACAGCGTTCTGGGACGTACTCTTCGAGGAGGACACGGATAGAAACATTTAACGGGACAGGTAGCTCCTCATGGCGGTTGTTGGGCCGAATCTTATCCCCAGTATATTTCGTACGATTTCTACATGATTTTGTTTTTAGAAAAATAGCGGTCTGCATGCATAGCAAAATCACAAGGCAGGAGACGGGCAGATGGCACAGTTCGCGGATGTTTACGTAAGCAGAATGTTTCGATTTTTTCCTTTTGTTCTGCGACTGGGCTTACAATACTTACGGAAAGCCGCCATTATTATTCTTCTCGTGAGGGTCCGATTGTGGATCAGCACCTGGGCGTGATTCATGTCCCTCGGGCATGGAACGCTTAAAAGGAGTAGGGGAGAGTACCTCCCCACCGTTATCTGATACCTATTCGACCAAAGTTCATGGAAGGCACACATAGACCCCTCGCTGTCCCATTTCACATTGCAGCAGCAGCGGCTTCGATGCCAATGACATCGCCCTCCGCTCGGCAGATGGCTGCTTGGATGACACGCGCGCGAGGGCGGTGGGAGGAGCTACATGTGCCAAAGTTCAAGAGACACAGTGCTTTGGCGGATTTGGTGTTTGGATCGGCGGCGGGTCTGACGAGCAAGTTGGTTGAGCATCCATTTGATACCATCAAAGGTGCGTTTCCAGACATAAAGTAACGTTGGTTTGGGCAAAAGTCTGACCGCAGTTCTTTTGTGGTAAATTATAGTGCGTCTTCAGACTCAACCCGTTGGAGGAGGAGCACGTATGTATGCAGGTTCATTGGATTGCCTGCGAAAAACCATTGCTGGCGATGGTCCAGCTGGCCTGTTTCGCGGAATCGCTCCACCTGTAAGTGCCAAGTTATCGTCTCCCTCGATCAGTCATTATCTAATATCAGTGGTCAACGCTATGACAATAGTTGGTCGGATCCATGTTGGAACACGCTGTTCTCTTCTCCGCCTATGTCGGATTTAAGCCTGTTGTGCACTCTGTTCTCGCGGGCGATCCAGTTTCCAGCGCCGACGGCAATTACACGTACACAGATATTGCAGTCTCGGGCGCGTTAGCAGGGGTCTTTGCATCCTTCGTCCTGACACCACTGGAACTTATCAAATGCAAGCAGCAAGTGTCAGAATCTCCCTCATCCAGCGGTCCTGCCACGTCCCGATCGAGTATTGCCATTGCCCTCGAAACACTAAAGAAGAATGGTATATCCGGTCTTTTCCGAGGCCAGACTGGTACTCTCCTTCGCGAGATGGCCGGGGGTGCTGCCTGGTTCGGAATCTATGAAATCGCTTGCAACACTTTTGCCTCCAACACGCGCAAGAGAGAAGAGTTAAAGCCTTGGGAGCTGATGCTTTCCGGTTCTCTTGCTGGAATCGGCTACAATTCTGCCTTGTTCCCAGCGGATGTCGTCAAGAGCATTCAACAGACTGAAGAGGAGATGGCTCGCTTGAACAGCACGTTAGGGACAGCCGTGCGACGACGAGCTTTTATGGACGTTGCGAAAGGGTTGTATCATGGAGAAGGTATCAAGGGGTTTTATAGAGGCTTTGGTGTTACCCTTTGCCGGTCCGTCCCGGGCAGCGCAATTATTGTGGCAACCTATGAGCTCATGTCAAAATACTGTGCCGAGTAGTCAGGGGGTAGTATAGGTTGGATGATATCCCTTTTTTTTGGCTTTTGCGCAATGTACATAGGTAGAGAGATTAGATACGTCTTCAGGATTAGACTAGTCAATACATTTGTCCAATTATGATTTATTTCTGGCTTGACCCTTTCAGCACTGAATCATGATTGCCCCATAGTACACACGAATTGGCGTGTTTCCACGTATTTAAGGATGAAGAAAGAAACAATTACTTTGGAGTTCCATCAAATAACGCATAATACTCAATGGATGAAACGGTGCATCTCTATCTTTTATTTAGCCACGGGCGGCCTTCACGTCCGGGAAAAAGTCTTTGTAGGAAAAGTCCAGGACTTGCTTCCGTTTGGTATGGTTGGTATGTATGCTGTGATAAGGACTACACCTGTCAACACAACAACTTATAATAAACCAGGATCATTGAGAACTGGAACATATTCTCTCACCTGTCACCTAACCCTATCCATCATGGTCTATACTTCAGTGGCCAGTGAACCGCACAGACAGCCAAATGATCGGCGATTACATCAGCGTATTTGACACGTCAAAAAGCCTTGTCAAAAGCTGCGATGATGCCTGTTGCCACTTGCTGCTCATTGCGAACAAAACAGAGTAGACTGCGAGAAGAATGGAAGCAGAAGCATCTAGCGCCGGAAAAAAACGAAAGCATCCCGACAATGACATCATAACTCTGAATGTCGGTGGGTCGGAATACACGACAACAGTGACCACCCTAACATGTCGCTATCCCGAGTCGTTCTTTGCTACCTTGGCGCGTTATCATGTTGAACACGAGCAGCCTTTCCGAGCCGCCATGAAAGACAATGATGGACGATTATTCCTGGACGCTGACGGTCCGTCATTTGGCATGCTTTTGAACTTTTTAAGATCCGGTTGTATGGATTTACAACAATGCCAGGTGAATATGTTATACCCGTTTTTGGATGCTATTAGACTCTGGGTTACAAATGCATGCTTCGATTAGATTTTGGAAACTCTTCGCGCAACTGCGGACTATTACAATCTGCCTGAGGCAGTGCGTCAAATTGACCTTGAAATATCCCGTCGAGACAAAATCTCCTACTTGGAGGAACAAACCCGGTCGCTTCGCAAACAACTCAAGCAATTGAGAGAGTACGTGGAAAAGATCAAACCAGGAAAATTGGTTGATCCAAAGTTTGCCAGAATGGGTGAGAAAGTGCAGAGCACATTGGTTCGGTTATCGGTGCAACAACCACGATGTGGAAAGATTGTTGGAATCAGGCAGGATGAGGTGTGGGTGCAATGGGAAGATCGATCTGTCAGCATCTGTAGATTGCGGGAGAAAACCGGCGTAGGTTTGAAATACGTGTGATGTTTAGACCTTTTGTGTTGCGCGGCGCCTATGAATTTTGTCGGAGCAGCTTCCATATATATATATATGTCAGAAAGTACCATACAACGGATATTCTCATGTACCTGCGAAACTATTCGCATATGAGAGGAGTAATATACAGAATAAATTACCAATATCGCAAATCTAAAACTTGCGAAAATCATCGAAGCAGAGTTCGAACAACAATGAGGTCTTTGGCATGAGTTGGCCTGGGTCATAGAAAAGTGTTATCGCGCTTTATAGCGACGTACACGGAATCGCCGATGCAGGGTTGGCGGAGTCGTTGGGGGTGGTCTATCAGGACAAAGAGGATATCAACAAGTATTTTTCATTCAAAAGATGCAGCTGGTCGTACCTCGGTATTAGGTGCGGGTTGTGAGGAGGAAGAGAAGGCAATTGTACATTTTGAGGAATTGATTTGGACGGTCCATTCGTCCATTCTATGCTAGGTGGTGTGAGCGGATCAGCAATGGAGGACCGTTGTGGGGCTGTCGGCTCCGTGACTGTCGCAGAGCTAACCGTCTTGCTCAGGCTGACTCCAGGATCGCCTGGCAAGTCTCGCAACATTTTTTCTATCCGTTTATAGTCCACTGGATCTTCATAATCCAATCCTGCTAGATATTTCCACATCTCTACCATGGGAGAAGGTAGACCGTAAGTTACGTGTCCCTCTTTTCCAACATCCGCTTCGTGATAGGCAGCCTTAATAGTTGCAATTCGGTCCTTTTCTTTTCCTCGCCAAGGTAATGAGCCAGTGATGAACTCCACCAGCAGATAAAAAAATGTCCACATGTCATCTACAGGTCCGAGGTCTTGACCTTTGTGTGCTCGAAGTGAGGCATAGCGGGAGGTACCACGAAATCCTACTTTTGGTCGAGCCTACAAGAGTATTCATCAAGTTTCCAGACAGGCATCAGAGTCACAAACAGGGAATTGTAACCGACCTCTCTGATTGTGCCATATCCATTTAGGAACTTTCTAGACAGCCCAAAATCAATCATATACACCCTTGCTCCGGCGAGCGGTTTATCCAGCGAATAATCTGGCCCGACGCAAAAGTTTCCTGGTTTGATATCCCGATGCACAACACCGATGCCATGTAGCGCTTGAATGGCTTGTAACATCTGAAGAGCGAGCTCGGTCACAGTCTGGAGCGGGAAACGATGACCGGGAGTATTTCTGCGAATTTCAGACAGACTAGAAATATGCCAAAGAACAGGGTGGATATCGCAGGTCTGTCGTTAATGTCACTGCATGTGCAACCTACTTTGGTCCCAATAGCTGCATCACCATAAAGTGATACACCGGTAGCGGCTTTGCATCCTGTCCAGCCTTCTTCTCGGTATCATTGCTCGTAATTGCAAATCTTCCAGATCCAACAAATTCAGCAATCCAATGACTCGAATTCGACCCGGCAACACCCAGCTTCCTCAATATTGCAATCTCCAATTTCAAGACCTGCTTCTTACTCGTAGGCGGCTCAATTTTAATAGCGACAGGCTTCTGGGTATGGAGATCAAATGCAGAATGAACTTCTCCAAAAGCACCCTTTCCGATTGGGTGAAGCTACAAAAAAAACCACATGTTAGTTTGTGAATGATTGCAATGACACGATGATCTATACGAACAATTTTCCACCGCTTGTGAATAATAACTCCTTCTAGGTTGGGAGTAGAGGACATGGACGAGGTACAATTGACGGCCGTAAGCATTCTGCATTGGGCTGCAGTTGCTCCCAAGTTCCTCTGGGCTTTGCTATGTAAAAACAGATGATGACAGAGCTAAGGTCCGTGCGCAGCAAAACGCGTCCTCGTAAGCGTTCGAATATGACGCGGTGCAAGGATCTGGACCCGTGTTCCCCGTGTGGGATGCACTATTGTTTGCTGTTTCTGAGGGTTAAAGCAGACTGGTTCGATAGGACCAATGGCCACTAGTTACGCACTTGGTTCAACCTTCAACATGTATCGACCCAGGCATTTGGTCACTAACTCTTCTGGCGCTTGGGAGTCGCGACACACATGTTAGCGCTCGTAACTCGGAAGCTGTAAGTCTCTGACATCTGGATTCATTGGCTTCATTCAGACTTAGAGAGCAAGGGTGCTCCGCTATCAGAGGAAATTAAACCTAGTGTGACTCATGCACAAAAGTCTGTTCTGCAGCTTGAATGCCTTACAATATTGCTTTCCACTGTCCAATAAGCCAACGTACAAAAAAAAGCGAATTTCGACTGCCCAGTGTGACATGTATGATACCTCTGGGGCTACGAAAACACCAATGCGTGAACTGATTGCAGATTGGCACCAGATCATTGCAATGATACGCGCTGTTTCTCCATTCTATGCGCATGATACAGCCTTCGGAGTAGATGGGCGGATATCATAGAATTCACATCAATAAAGTTCGCTTTTCTATTCTATTCATTGGACAAATTCCGTGGATCCAAAAGGCACTCAACCTGCAAGGCTGGGAGGTGGGAAACGAGATCCCTCTTACCGGTCGTCACAGTCGAAAGTCATTGAGAGATATTTTGTCCCCATGGTTCCTTGCGTTACTAATGGGCTTGAATTTCCCATGACTTGGAAACTTTAATTTAAAGTGACGCGTGGCTTGAATGTGGGGTGGGGTAAGATCTCTGACCTCGACCATTTAGTCATTGCATTCTGAACTACCTTCCACGCCAATGACATCTCAGCTGGACACTCTTCTCAATGTGTTGCGAACGACAACTGTCGCCGGAGTCTCGCTTTCGACCATACTTCAAGGAGCGGCCATAGCTATCATTGGTTCGTTTGCCATTTCAAAACTGTCTGGCAAGAAACGTACCGTGGACGCTGCGAAAAAGCCTCGTGATACTGTCCTGCTTTATCAATTCTACACATCAGATAAGGCTAAAGTTCAACTGGTATGCCATGGGCGTTTTGTCGGACTCTTGGATCTCCGAAAATGAAATTGATAGTTCTTGTTCGTTTTAGTCTCCGCCCTGTTTGAAGCTGGAGGCATATCTGAGGGTCAACAAAGTTCCCTACAAAGACTGTCGTGTACACTCTCCCGCAGGATCTCCTAAAAAGACGGCCCCATATGGTATGTATCTTTACCTTGTAATGTTTGGACTTGCATTATCCTTCTTGCTCATAATCCGATTTCTTAGTCGAGTACAATGATATGGGAATGGCTGACAGCACGTTGATTATCGACTGGCTTGAGAAAAATGGGGTAGTTTCTCCCATGGATGCGCATTTAACGCCTGGTAACCGCAATCTTTGGCGCGTTCCCACATGTTCAATTATTGACAATGGCCTTACAGTCGAAAAGGCGCAGGTTGAAGCATTTCGGTATCTATTCGAAGAAGGACTCTACTGGCAGGTAGTTAGTTCAAGCTATCTACAAGAACATCCAATCATATTCTCATCATTCGCATCCCAGATGTTGCATTCTCGTTGGCAGCACGACCCAAATTGGGCATTCGTTCGCAATTTGTTCTTTTTCAAGGTTCCTGGCATTTTCAAGTATATTCTAGCTTTCCTCGTTCGCAGAGGTCAGGTTAAGGCCTTGAAAACACAGAAAATCGGACGCCATACTTTTGAAGAGACTCTAATCTTTAGTGGCAAAGTAATCCAAGGTATGGTCCCATTACAAGACATGTGTCTTGTTGCAACCTCGCTACATTGCTATTTAAATTGAACTAATCAAATGTAACAGCTGCATCGGACTTGCTTGGTGATAAAAAGTACATGCTAAGCAACACACGAATGTGTAGTCTGGATATGATCGCATTCGCCAACCTGTCCAATGTGTTGTACCTGGATCTACCTGATTCGCGAATGCAGCAACAAGTGGTGAGCAACTATTTTACAGTCAAATGCAAAAGCGAGTAGTTCTTTAAATCATTGAATTGGGTACCCCATTAGGCCGCCAAGAAGAATTTAGTAGACTACTGTGATCGAATGATGGCTGAAATATTCCCTAATGGCTATGGCCGTTGATGTTTACAGGTGTGTTTGCCTTATTTAATTCTGTTTTTTATTATGATGCTAATATAACCCTCCCTATTCAAGTGACACTATCTGAAATACCAATCTACGAACTTTTTGCCTTGAGGATACAAGTGGACATTAGAATCTAGATGTTACCTTTCACATTCTGTTAAATCTAAAATGTCAACTATAAGTTCCTTGATTCGCTCTACCTTCCCATCACTGTCCTCTTTTCAAAAATGGCATCTGTTAAACATCCATTTGAAGCGCCATACACACAGCATCACAGTACCAGCTTACAAAAAACCGGCCACCGAACCTTCTTCCGAAAGGACACATCCCCACACCCGGCAGCGAGGTACACTCTGACTGAATTACAACGTACTATCATCTAATCGGATCTTTTGGCCAAAAAAATTCAAGCTGGAAGGAAGGAACTAGCTGCCACGTTGTATCAAAAAAGTCAACAGCTTCTCGTCACCACCCAAAAAATGTAGTTGTTAAACTGACTTTAGTGCAAGTCAGAGTCGTCGGTGCTCTGCCTAATATCTCCCGACCGACACTGACACAGTTTCATCATATTGGACAGCGAGTCGAAAGCCAAATCATGCTTATAAAGTCATGGAAAAGAGCTTGTTCATCGTCGCCTGATGCGGGATCCTGATGCAACCAACATCGGCGACCCGTGTTACTTCTCAAACCCCCATGTAATTTATTGTTGAAGCGGTGCGGATATTCCTCGCATCCTACACCATCTTGAGGTGACATGTACAGGATCGTACCTGCTTACTGCGATAAGGCCCAGCATCTTGGTCAATTGTCGCAAGGCCGAGCGAGAGCCATCAGGCAACGAATTGCATTCAGCCAAAAATCCAGAGTACTTGGACCGCCGTGAGGGTAGTCAGTAAGGTCATCCACCTTGCAAACATCTGCGGCGTCATTCAACAGGGTATGACTGCAGAATCCACCTTGATAGTATAGTGAGATGCGGCAAAGATACGGCTTGCAAAATAAGAGGGATCAATTCATTTTATTGATAAATAAACATCAGCGTAGGCAGGGTAATTCTATAATTCAAACAGAGAACAACGGTGGTCGGCCACACTAAATATGTCCACACAACTAATATACTTCAAGGATGTATCGCTCCTCTTCCTTCAACGCCTCCAATAATTCCGTCGCCTCAGCCTTGGTCATCTCACTCTCAAACGCCTTCACAAGCGCATCTCTCACGTCCGGCACGGGCCAAGTAGGTCCACAAAGGTAGAAAGCACCCTTTTCCTTCAACATCAATCGACCGAGCAACTCAGTGTCCTCTGTAATCTTGTGCTGAATGTACACCTTTTGTTTCTGGTCACGAGAGAAAGCGAGACGCAAGTATGTCAAAAGCCCATCCGCGTGATAGGCTTCCATTTCCTCGCCGTACAGATATTCCATTGCACGGTGGCGCGATCCAAAGTAGAGGACCATTGGACCAACTTTCTTGCCCTGCGCCTTCCAGTAGGCACGTTCTTCAATGAAAGCACGGAAGGGCGCCATACCCGTTCCGAGACCCGACATGATCACGGGTTGGGTGAGTGATGGAGGAAGCTTCATAACGGATGGCTTGATGGTGACTGTAAGGGTTTGTCCAATGGCTGCATCGACAAGGTACCGGGTACATTGACCGAATCGCTCTTTGCCGGACTTGGTACGCCAGTCAACGAGAACAACTAGAAGGTGTACACTGTCAGGGTGCATGCTTTGCGCGGACGAGATCGAGTAGTGACGTGGTTTGATAGCGGGAATAAGATTCACAAGGTCTTCAACAGGTGGGTGGCAGGAGTCAAATTTGACTAACAAGTCGGCGTAGGTGGGCGTTTCATTGTCCGTAAACTTCTGCATGGCGTCCGCATCCGAAAGAAGATTGTGAATCTCCTCGTGTTGCTTAGGGTCTTTGGTGTATCCTAGCATTGCCTGGTAGAATTTTCGACCAGGCTTACCAAAAACGTCCAAAACCTGCGTGAACATTTGCGCAATGGTGCGAACTTCCGATGTGCTTTCACCGTCAGCCGTCTTGCGGTCAACGTACACAACGTCCAGAGGGTTGACACCATAAAATTTAAGGAAACGTTCCACTTCAGCAACATCATTATGTCCATGAACTCCCAAGGCTTCTCCAATGGCATACTTGAGCCCAGTCCCCTTGATATCCATTTCAATGTGGAAAACATTCCTGTCGTAGGTATCAGGGGTGACACGACGATTCTCTGTCACCTTGATTTGATAGGCACCTTCGATATCCGGACGGAGTTTCTTCTCCACCTTGTAAGCTTCAGGAAAGATGACGGGCCAAATGGCGGCATGGCTTTTAACAACACGCGCCGTAGTTTCCTCCTCTTCTTCGACCAGGGGCAATTTTGCAAATGGTAGAGAGTTAGCGACCAGGTTGGGAAGGGAAGCCTTCGCCTCAGGGGTCGGAATATTTTTCAGGGTGACGTGCTGAATCTTGCTCAATGCCCGCTGGATGGCACCGAGCTTCGTCACGATAACACTGCGATCCGTCTCTGACTGAGTGACGTGCTCACCCAAACGCCTGAGAGTAGCAGGGAAGTCGATACCCGGAGCAACCTTCAGGAAGACCGCCTGGAGAATCAACTTCACATACTCGGTGTGAACACCCTTGAATAGCGTGAAATCCTTGGCGATGCCGTTGGCGTCGACAGTTAGCACGTCAATCTTGCGTCGAGAAATCTCACTTTTGATCACATCCGGAACTTCTTTGGCTAGATCATCGCCGGCGAGGTGAGTGTTCAAGACTAGGGAGCCACCATGCTTCACGCTCTGGGCGACGTTATAACGTTGAAGCAGCGACAAATCATGGACAGCAGCATAGTCTGCCGAGTGAATGAGATGGGGCGCCGTGACATTCGAAGTGCCATAACGAAGATAAGTGACGCTAGCAGGATCAATCTGAGTATCATCATGGGCGGTGTAACTCTGAACCGCCACCTGAGGGCCATGCTCCATATCGGCAACAATCTCGGTGCTAACTGCTGAGGTGTGCGACTCCTGAAGATCCCAAAATACCGCTTGAGAAACACCTTCTGCAACATAACGTGCATCTGCCTCAGGCTCCACTGTCTTGCTTTCAAGGACAAAGTCAAAGATTGGGTTGGGGGACGCTGCGTTCCGAAAGAGTTCTTCGACAGCTGCGGGATGGAAATTCTGAATGCCAGCAGCGAAGTGCCCGTTGATGATCGCAGGTATACGGCCTGACCAATGACCTGTGTAGAAGCAAGCTGTGACATCGAGGAACAAGGGCCCATGTCCACTTCCGGCTTTGCCAGATTGATCGATGACCGCCAATCTCTTGACACTCTTGGGAAGGGCGTTGACGAAGTGTACGGCAGACCATGGACGGAGCAAGCGGATGTTAAGAACACCCACTTTAGCACCCTGGTGATTCAAGCGTGTGGCAGCCTCCTGAGCGAGTGCCGCAGCCGGACCCATCGTGACAACTACGGTCTCAGCATCGGGAGCTCCGCTGTATTCAAAGAGCTTGTATCGACGACCAAAAGCGTGTTCGAGTTTGTTCATTGCGTCCTCCACAGCATGCACAAGGTCCCGACTGTCTGCAGGCACTTGTGCAACATGTTCAAGGTCCTTGTATTCAATGACCTTAGCCTTCACAGTTTCCCTCGCAATCCGGGCACCATCGAAGAAGTGTAGAATTGGCGTTTTGGCCGAGTCTGCCGCAACATGAGCAACGATGGCGAGATCATGAGCTTCTTGAACGCTTGCAGAGTTCAAGAGACCAAATCCAGTGTAGGAGGCAGCGATGATGTTGGAGTAATCCGTGATAACAGAGAACTCGTTCGTGATACTTTGGGCAGCAACGTGAAATACGACTGGTTGACGTGCGTGGGCAATTTGATACATGGAGGGAATCATCAATGGAAGAGCTTCAGAGGAAACAACCGCTGTGACCTTTGCACCAGTAGAGATTGCTCCGTGAACCGCGCTCGCTGCTCCAGAACGCGTGCTCATCGTGGCCACCTTGTGCGATTGTCCATATGCATTTGCGACGGCGTGATCAGCCCAAGTTATCATCTCTTCACCAACGTATCCCGACGTCGCAACAGGGTAGATGAATGATAGGTCGGTCAAGCCGTACGCCACATGAGATGCGGCTGTGTGGCCATTAATGCATTTGACAGTTCCAATGCGTTCGGACGCTACGGCTTTTTTCTCGGTGATAGCAGAGTACGCAGAGAACGGTTTGGCCTCGGTGCTAGGCCGCGACACAGGAACTGACGTGACCTGGGAAGTTTTGGCGACGTGCTGCAAAGGTTGTGCTCTATCGAGCTGGACCACCCGCCCAATAATCAAAGTTGCCAAACCGACGAAGTTTGCTTTCCGCGCTAGTGCGGCGATCGTGGAAACAGTAGCCTTCAGGGTCGAATTCCCCTGGGCAACGGCAACAGGAAGGTCTTCTGGATAACCATTCTGCAACAGCACCGCTGCTACATTCTGCAGATGCGCTGTGTCCACTGAGGCTACAACCGTTGCTGAGCTACGGTAGGTTGGGTACGCATGCGATCCCGATTTCACCAATACAATGTTATCAGCAACTCCCTCAGCTGTCAGCGATATTCCGGTAAGAGATGGCACGGCAAATGCAGACGACATCCCAGGCATGATTTGCGCTTCGAAACCATTTCGACGGAAAAAGCCAACTTCGTCTGCTGCCCCACCGAACACGAGTGCATCACCAGACACCAAGCGTACAACGTCATTTCCGCGCTTGAGGGAAATCAATGCAACTTCCTCCAATTGTGCCTCCAAAGCCGAGCGTTTGTTGGTTGGCGTCAATACGATAAGCTGACCGGTTACAACTTCAAGGATATCTTGGGACACGTCAGGGTCAGCTACAACGACATCAGCGGAGTTGATGGCATTGTATGCTGCTCTCGTCAACAACTCTACATCACCCGTTCCCGCACTGACAAAGCGTAGAACACCGCTGCGAACTTTGTAGGGAGCTACCTGTTCACCGCCTTCTTCATAGATCTTTGCAATTCGCTCAATTTCCTCATTCGTGAGCTCCGCAAGTTTATCAAATGGCCAGGTCTCGGAGATGCGAGTGATAAAGCTCATACGACGCGCGGCGGCTGAAGGATCCGCGGCCCGCAGACGCTGTCGCAACACACTGAGACGCTGAATTGCAAGTCCAGCATTTGGTGGAAGCGAGTTCGCGACGTAACGTCTAAGCTTGCCAGCGAGATGTGGTCCATTGCCGTTTGTTGAAACGGCAACCTGTAGGGCATGATCACGGTATGTTGACATGAACCAAAAGTCCGATACCTCTGGGGCGTCGGCTACGTTAACGGGAACCTTCCTTTGTTTTGAAAGAGCGGCAACGTGTCTCGACCCCTGTGCATTCTCCCATGCTACCAACACCATAGACTTCCCCTCCAAATCCCTCTCTACGAAATCTCGGTTAAACCAGGTCAATTCTCCTCTATTGACGCGAGCCCGCAAAGACCCAGACAAGCTGCTCTCTGGTGCGACGAGAGTGACATATGCGTCTGCTTCAAGGGCGAAAAAAGCTCGTTGAGCGGCTACATCGTTTCCACCAACCACTAGCACATTCCTAGAGGTAAGACAATCAATAAAATGTCCATTCGTCCTTGAACCACAAAGACATGTCCCATACCTTCCAGCAATACTCCATGCGAGGATAAGGGAAGCCCCGCCGCGCGCGACGGGAGCAGCTTCTTCAGCTGTGAGAACCATCGCAAAGGTGGTGCGCTGAACAAGCGAAAAAAGGGAATGGGGGAGAAATAAAGTCGGACGGGATGAAAGGCCAAAAGGTCAAAAAGGCCCCAGAATAAAATATAAAAAAAAAAAACAGCTGCTGCAAAACGTTCTTTTGATGAGTAATGGGCATTTTTAAAAGATCTAATCAAATCCCAATCCAACAAAAATTACGAATTCACCATCCAATCAAAATCGGAGCTGATCGCACCATACAATATGCCTAAATATAGATATATGAGATATTATCTAATTTTTAGGTAAGCAACAACTCCTCACGATCACTTTCATGATCAGTTGGCAAACATCTTCCTCCGTTCAAAGGTTTAATAAAGGTGGGCCGTGCAAAAAACCTAGACGGCACAAGTATTGCATTTATTTTGATTACTTTATTACGTGTGTCCGAATGACTGCATGTGACGTTGCATGCTGCTGAGTGTCGTCTGTCGTGTTCGCCATGCCCTGCAATTTCCTCCTTTTGCGATCAGCGATTGCAAATGAGCTCCTGTGCAATATTGGAATGGTATTTAATGAAATATCTACTGAAAAAGTGTGATGCAGATGAAAATCCCTCTGGACATGACCAAGAAAGACTAGTGAACTATAAATATATCGGAGCATTCCTCGGAAAGAATTTGTTTAATGACGACCCTTAAAATTCTCGACTTGTTCACAAATCCAAGCCATCCAATGTTCGGACATTTATCCCAAGATCACATATTCAAACATTTATAACGTATACTTCATGTAGTGTGCAACTCAACACTACAGTTTGTGCCATGTACTCGAGATCTGAGAGAAAGTTTCTGGCACCCGATGCAGATCATGCGAATCCAAACCTAGGACCAGGCTGCTACACAGCTGATGAGCCAGCCCTCATCGCAGGAAAGATCCTTGGAAATGAAGGGTAAGATGCTGGTTAAATTGCAAAAATCGTATGCATCGCCAAAGTAGACTGTTCTCTTTAGTTATGCGCCGTTCTCTTCCCTCACACCTCGAAAGTCCTATTTTGATGATGTCGTTGTTCGAGGTCCAGCCCCAGGAGCATATGCCACCGAAGTACTTCGGTCGGCATTACACAATCCTCAAAAAGCACCAGAGTTTGGCAGATCCCAGGTATCGAGATTTGGCAAGATCGTCAGCCAAACGCCAGGACCTGGGACCTATCAACCACCAGATGGTCTGACTCGAAAAGCTCCTCGACCAGCTCCTAAAGGATTAGAGCAAAGTAGCAGAACACATCCTTTGACTCGGCAACCATTAAAGGGCACCGGCTGGGGTGTCGTGGGCGAGAGCCCGCCAGCTCATTCGATACCCACCCAAGAGCAAAATGGGACTCCTGATGTGCCACCTGACGCTGGATCCGACGCTCCCCCGCCTGTACCAGAGAGTTTGCAATCAGCGGAACTGGATTCCTCCACCCCTGCGGTTAGAGGACGGGTAATCCTACAGGGACGTCAATCTGCGCAAACGTCACCAGTCGGATCAAGCAGCAAAATTATGTGGAAACGAAAATACGGAGCTCCTAGCATTCCAACCAGCCGATTTGCGTTTGGATTTCAGGAGAATGAAGGTGTGTCCCATTATATTACTTGATATGAGAGGACCACAAGGCACCTGAACGATTTCCTGACATGAAATTATAGTTGGAGAACTAATTCCGCGCAAACCCCCAAAACGAACCTTGGATGTATGTATTGAAAACGGAAAGTCAGGCTTCCCATCAACACAACAGTAGCTAATAACCATGATATCCCATAAACAGCCAGGACCGGCATATAATACCCTAACATCCTTCGCCGAACTCTCCAAGCACCAACGTCGAGGATACTCTTTTCCTCACTCAAGCGGGACGTCGCGCCTCCAGTTTAAAACACTGGAAACTCCTGCGCCGGGCGTATATGAAAATGCCAAGGTTCAGCAATTTTATAAGAGGGGTGAGTCCGGCAATTCAGCTGCTGTCATGACCCTGGCGCCATGTATCAGGCTTACGGACGAAATTCTGAGCGAATCGAAAAAGAAGGTGAGTGCACGATCAACAAGTATTTCTGTTATGATCTTTCTCCTTAAATCGCTTCGTGTACTAGAATATCCCAGGACCAGGTTCGTACAATATCAAAACTCCAATCCAAGAAAACCTTGGAAAGCGTCGAGGACGCATAAATTTTGGTGGTGAGTATGACGGCTAGGACCGCATGATATTTCTGATTGATTCTCTGGTGCACAGCTGGAGGAGGGCACGCACAAGCGGGATACCTAAACCCCGAGCAAACAAAAACACCTGGGCCTGGAGCTTACTATCCTGAATTTTCTGAAATTCCAAAGGTAAGGGGTGAGTTGTACCGCAAAGCTTCCTAACAGCAGTCGTAACCGTTGGGCAACGTCGTTCTCAGCCACCAGCCGCAAAGCCGCAACCTTTTGGATCTACCACACACCGCTTCGACAACACCGGCGATATCAGAAGCAAAAGTGCACCTGCACCTGGAAGTTATGACGTAAATGAGGTAAAGGAATCATAGCCGAGCTGGACAATAGATGGTAATCCTGAAGGCATGTTATTCTTATCGTAGATCGATAGCATGGCTCGCCGTATCCAAAAACGTGCTATTGGTGTCCGCGCTGGAGCGTTCGGTTCTGTAAGCGAGCGATTTCCCGCTCCTAAAACGGTGTGTACTAGTACTCGATGCATCGCACTATATTACTTAACTTCTGTAAAAGAGCGAAACGCCAGGTCCGGGTAGGTATGACGCGAGCGTTCCACCAGCAGCAGACATCCCAACAGAGGTTCCTGTACGAGCGCTATCAACAGCGAATGCGTCCAGTCGACCCCCAACACGCATCTCACGCCTGATGGGCCAAGGGCCTGGTCACTTCCAGGTTGGAAATCTATATGTCAACCCGGCAAAGGCGCACATTCCTGTTTTTGGAACGCAGACGGAACGGTTTGGGAATGGTGCGCGGGCAGGTGGGTGACAGCGTATCATATGCTGACAAAAAGGTATCCAAGGTTGATCCGCCGGATATCCATGTGTAGACCTACCGCCACCAGGCGCTTACGACGTTGCTGAATCTTTTGATGCCCTTCAATCCAAACATCGAACGCCAAAGACAGGGGGAATGGTCAGCGGAAGCGTACGCGAGGTGTTCCCAGGTGGGTAGGAACGGGAAATGACTGTTCGGGAAAACCTAGCCTAATCCCGCCCCCCTTCCGCTACATGGCTTTAGTTAAAGAGAGAATTCCCGGACCAGGTGAATATGAGCCTCTAACCATTCCTAAAAGAGAAATGCGACGAACAGATGTGGGTGGCTTTCTGACGACGGTAGGTCTGCAACGAATCTCGCAAATTATCCTTGTAGTCTCAAACGCACGCTGTTCAGGATGAGCGGTTCAAAGAAGGCCATAACAACATCCCTGGCCCTGGAGCGTATCTGTCACCAGATGCAAACACTGGACTCCTGCGGAAAACATACAACATCACATTGACGGAATGGGGTAGACGGCAAGTGGCGGCAGCTGCATCTCATGGCGGAATTCCCGTGGTTTGATGCTGTAGCCATATGTCGATTGTAGAGAATGTACAGATATGGGAACCAGGAGACGTGTTTCTAGCATTATCAAATACCGCACCCGGACTACTTCATTCAAAAAATATCAGATAGTTTATTACGTGACGTGAATGACAAGCGGGAAGGTATTGCCATCGATCCATTCTTTACTCATATCAATGCTTCTTCTGTCCCCTCGCGGCTTGACCACTCTTCGGCTGCTGTTGTTGTGGAGCAAACCAATTCGCCAAACTCTGACTGACATCGGGCATTTGCATTGCAGGTGGCTGCTGCTGCCTCTCCTGCATTTGCTGATAACCAATTTGAGCAGCGTTAGACAGTGACCGCTAAGACAATGCATGTAGTGCAGTCATACCTGAACAGCTTCCTCGGGCATGTTGGACATCAGTTTCGGTAATGCAAAGAACATCAATAACGAAAATCCTGACATGAGGATCATGGGATTCGATAGTAGTGACATGGGATTGAAGCCTTCGCGTGGCTAAAAGGAATTTGCAAAATGAGAACAGCTCAATCGGCACCAGATGGTATACAGCGCGACCCTCACCACAAAGAAATCGTACTTCCCACGGGGCGACAGTGCAAGTGGGGTCAACACGAGTGGGCCGAGTTTTGACCATCCCATTCCAGAATATGTTATTGAGGCCATGACAGCAGTCGGTGAAACGTCAAGTCGGATCTGTCAAACGAGGACACCAGTCAGCACGTTATGATATCTAACCACATAAGAGCATTCAGCGAACTCTTATCAACCTTATCGAAATGGTAGAGATGGGAAGCGACCTCCAGCAAGTGTGTTCCCTCCGGAACATCTGGGCTTTGAACCGACATGTCAAAAACAACTTTGTTGGTCTCACAATGACTCGGAGCAGAAGAGAGCACTCACAGTGTAAACGACCCATCCTCCTCCACATAGGCAACCAACTGACCTCCGTTAATCCATACTTTCACGTTCGGGCCTAGCAGATGGACATCTGTCGGCAAACAGTGGAACCAGGTGAGTGATCCGTTATAGTAGAGCTACTCCAATCCACCAGCCATGCTGCGGTCTATTCACAACAGCCCAAGTGAATATCGGAATACTATAGTTACCTGGCAGAACTGAGTTAGTCGTTATTTGCCCAGTCACCAATTGGCCTGCTAATGCCGAACTGGTGAAGAAGCTGGAACGTGTACAGGTTGCTTCCAGTTACTAATCACGAGACACCAAGTGGGCATGAAAAGCCATAACGTTGTACCTTAATAGCACGCAAGCGGCGATGGCCAGCGTTCGGAAGCTCATGACAATCTGGAGCAGGTCAATGCGAATGCCCGCTTCGTCACAATAAACCAAGCTCTCCACTTGAGGCGTGTACAATAAAGCGCGGTTCGAATCTCAATGGCTATTAACCGATCCGCCTGCAAATCTATCATAGACTAGTGTAGAGGATTATGAACAAATCCATCCCTTTCGGTAACTAATGATTCGAAAGTATATTATATCAAATCAATCCTTCGAGATCATTCCCCCTTCTGTGCCAACAGCGCTGCACTCCCAGCTAGAGCTTGCTTAACAGCGTAATCGATTGCCCTTGTTTCCTCGGAGATCAGTAAAGTCTGCAGCCGTTCATTAAGTATACTCATTTCTCGACCATGGGACTCTTTGGCGTCCTTCAATTGCTGTTGTAGTGCATCGATCTGAGACTTTGCCTGTGCATTTTCCTGCAAAGCCGGCAACAGTTCACACTCAACCCTTTATGACAATAAAAAATGACCCTGGGACTTTACCGTTTGCAAAGAGACCACCCATACTTCCATTTCATCCATCCGCTTTTCCAGGGCATCATATTGATGATTCTGCACCTCGTGAGTTTTGGCTAACTGCGTATGTAGCAAGAGCTTTCACTTTTCTTGCAACACAATAAACCTTAAACAAGATCGCAATTTCGGCCCTGACTGGCTTACTTTGGACATTAGTTTGGTACTTCGGCTGCTTAGATCACGTATAAGTTTGAGACAAGTGCGAGTACCCGCTTCTGCATCCTATGCATAACGTAGGTCAGGTGTCCCGGAGAAACTTGGATGATGCTGGCGTTCGACACGTACCTGGTTTTCCAGGTCGGCAAGTGTGTCCACCGAAATTGGAATTGTAGGTTCATCCAACTGAGAAGAAATGCTATTCGTCCAGTGTACGATGCCTTCCGCGGTCTCTCGCAATTCATCAACAGGAATCGTAAAGGATGGTTGAGTTGCTCTTATTGACTTTCGAGAATGCGACCCTTTAGCCATATCCAAGTCAGGGCCTGGCATTGATCAAAACTGCTTTGAGCGGTATATGACTAAGGTCTTCCATAATAGGGCGTACTTTACCTCGGGGAACGCTTTCATTGACTTCGCGTAAGGGTGCTCGTATTTTTTCAGGTACATTAGCAGTGTCCTGGACATCTATCGTTCGATTCGGCTTTCTTAAAACTCGATTCGTTTTCTCCCACACCTTCAACTCTCCTTCAAAGTCGACCTCTCCATGGTGGCCCCACCCTCGGCGCCGTGTGGGTGATGGCGGCCGTATACTGGAGATGCTTATTGCAGGAGGAGCTGTAGATGGGAAGGGATATGGCTTATTTTCATTGTTCTGGAGAGTTGTGGTAATGGGATTTTCTGTTTCCTCCTCCGACTCGGTGGCTTCTGCAGATTTTGCTTGAGCTGCTTTGGCAAACGCCCGAAGCTCATGAGTGTACCTCTCAGCATTTGCTTTCCGTAATCTCTAGAATCGAAATAGCATGAGAAGGTAGCAGAGTTCAGCAGCCTCCTTTGGTCTATTCATATTAACCAGTTGCAGTGGTGACAGTTTCAACGCGGACAAGTCCTGTGTCGTCGAATCCCACTCTTTCTTCTGCGAACTTGTTCGAGGCTTTCGAGCTGCGAATTCTCCGCGAGGGGTGGTAGGAGCCGAACGGCCTCCGTTACGTTTTGTGGGGCGTCTGACCCCAGGAGCGTGAGTACTCATTGGACTGGTTACGTGGACGGCGATTCGCCCACATGGATCTGGACGTCAGGGTTGGTCCGGACCAGTCGGACAATACCTAGCGTGTTTTGTGTAAATATCACCTTGACTTGTCTTATTTCCATTAGTCATATCTAAATACTAACATGCTACTGAGTCATCATCCAAACAGCTTGCATTTATGAGATCCTGTGCTTCGGATCGCAAATTAGCTAATTCCTCAAACAGAGATGATGCATCATCGACTGCCAAGTCACTGAGATGTAGCTGATTTCCAATCTCCATCGCTTTCCTTTCATGTTTATCACCACTATCTGTCGGCAACATTGATATGGACAGATGTTCGCTTTCTTTTCCAGGCTCAGGTGGCTCCATTGTGTCTTTTGATCGGTGTGTATTGCGCTCTTTGGCGCGTCTTCGTCTACGTTTTCGCCGCACGCGCTCATCAGCTTCCATACGATCCAGAAGCGCGTGAAATCCTTTCAACGAGGCTTCCATCAATTGTATTAATGAATCGAGTTGTGGGTTAGGTAGCATTTCCTCACATGGGTCCTCCGTCTCTACAAAACATAGTAAGTTAGACGTTGCCTTGACTTTCCAGATTATCCAAATCCTATGTACCTGCTTCCGTTGGTTGGAAGCTAGCGCGTGAGATCCTTTCATCTGTCCGATCAGCTGATAGTTGCAAAGCTTCATGTCCGTTGACAAGGTCAGGTCGCTTGATTGGGAAAGACGTGTCCCCATCCAAATCTAGTCTCACATCCGGCGTCGACAAAGTCCTCCCAGGGGTTTTCTTCTGCCTCAATAATGTCTCCTCCATTTCTCTTAAGCGCCGCCTCAAGAGGGCGTTCTCTAGTAGGACGTTCATCTCGTTTATATCTCCCGATGGGGATTGTCCGTTTGATGTTCCATTGACCCATGACCTAACGTTGACAGAGTTGAATAAATGTTGTTGCGGTGAAGGTGTTTGATTCGCTCGTTGATTTCCCTTTGAGGCCTGAGGAACCACGACAACACTTCGATGTGGGGGAGATGATACATTACAACCGGAGAAGCTTTTCGTGGACGTAGATTCCTGTAGGAAAGATTACTGAGCATTGAGTATCATAGGGGCGAGGCCGCAGATAATAGTGGTATATACCTTGCCCAATACTTTCTTGGTAGGTGTATGGGCAGCATGGCGTACCGTCAGTATGTCCTTTCCTGGTTTTTTCGTGGGAGCAATACCAACTTTGAAGGGAGGTCGCGGTGCCAGCGGCTGCGAAGAGGTCACTTTGTGCAGTTTCGTAGCGCTCACACTTTGTTGCTTGTATCGTGACACACCTCGAAACTTGAACCTTGGCGGAGGATGGTAGTACGTGTTTTTGAGTGGATCCAAGCCATTCAGCCATCGCAAATCAGGATCATCAGACTGCAATCGCGAAAACGTTAGTTAGTGTGGCAGAAATCAGATGAATCAAAGATGCGAGTCAAACCTTTGTTTGCACTATTTCCCGGTAGCCACCTCCTTCTACTCCCGTTGGAGGATCTTTGTTCGTATTTTCGCTAAGCATTCGGCATACAGCATCCCATAATGTTTCATCTACCAAGCGAAACTTCAGTCACATTGGCTAAGAAGCCACGGCATGCGACACGTTATACCTAACGAATTGCTGCGTAAGTCCACAAGTACTAGCTCTTTATTGAGATGGAGAACTTGCTCCACTACTCTCGCCCCAACATCAGTTATCGCATTAAACTGCAAATCTAATGCTACAGAATGAATCATACATCAGCCTCTACAGTCAAGATCGATGGGAAAATCTCTCACCAACCGAGAAGTCCTATCTCCTCTACCAGCGACTCCATTAGGTAATGCACGCCCGTGTCACCCAAATCGTTATGTGACAATATCAATCGCTTGATGGCTGCGGGTACCCCTTGGACAGATGCTTGAGACGAGTTGGACGTGCTAGATGTTTGAAATGCGGATCGAGTGCCAAAATGTGTCGATCGAAGCGTGCGTTCCCATATAGCGGCCTGCCGCTTGATCGCGCGCCCCTTATAAAGCGAACTTCGTGAATCAATGAGCGTTTCAGAAAGCACGAGGATCAGGATTTCATTCGTACATTGAGGAGGTCCGCCAAAATAGCTCCACCTTTGGCTGTCAGATTACATGCTCCAAAGTTCAAAATTGACAGCGATCGCAGAGTTTTCAAGGAAGGCGAGATCACTTTGATATTGCAGGTTAACTCCCGTCTATCGATGCGTTTCTTGTCATTAGCTACCTTACCATATAGACCTTCGTCACCAATGTGACTACGAGCTAACGAAAATCGTTTCAAACACCTTGCATGCGACAAGCCCTATTCATGGCGTTATCCTCTGCCGGCAGCATGTATGGCAGAACAAAGCACCATACCTTGGAAAGTGTCAGCAGAAACTCCGGCTGCAAAGGGATTCCAGCCAACTCCAGCTCTGTAAGCGTGGAACTAGTTACTAGACAAGCCTTTATGGAGCTAAACAGGCTCAGTCTCAGATATCGTGCAAAAAGAAGGCTCCGATAGTTTGGAAACGCTGAACGGCACATACCTAATTAGATGTTGAACGAGACGCGGTGTGCATAACAGCACAGGGAGTTTTCGGGACGGGTGCCGTTTGGGCTTCCTCCCATTGATATCGGCGCTGCTGCATTTATCTTTTTGTACATAAGAGGCCATATCAGTCTTTGTATTCATGTGAGCACACCACCTCAGAACTCTCACCTGCCGTTCCGTTGGAAAGAATGCGCAACGACTGGGAGTCAGAGTTTCTAAACCCCTGCACTATCTTTTCCCAATCTTCTGGCCGCCGTATGTGGTCAGCGTCTATCGCCGAGGGTAAACGGTGGGCAGGCCCTAAGCTCTTCTCTGTAATGGCCATTATCTGCCAACCAATGGGCAACCGTGTGTTGGTCGAAGACGCGTGCGATCAACGTAATGCGCCACATCGGTAAGCGGTTACGCCACAAGTTCATCAGCAAAAGCCTGGGTAATTCACAGGAACTGTTCACGATATCCAAAACGATCACAGAATTAATCAATTTAGATTCCACCCAGATATATTATCTAAATCACAGTCCCCAAAATATATTATCTCGACCGATCGTCACGTCAATCATGTAAGTTCCAACTGCTAACCCATTTCCGATTTCTATACTCATGTGCTGGTCCTGTAAACCCATATGCAAAATCCTGGAAATACACGAAATTGGATACTACAAGCAGCCCAAGCAACGAAATCGCGGTAAAATGAAGAGGTCCCGGAAGCTTAGATGCAAGGTGATCTGCAAGAAATGTGAAGGTGATGATGGCAAAGTAGAGAGCCGGGAAATAGTGGTGAAGACTGTAAAATATTGATGTGTTACTGTTTTGAGCATTCGACTTCGCAGAAACAACACAAGTAACTTACTATGTCACACGGCCCATAATCCAAAAAGGGGCATAGTGCAGGACCCATCCAACGAAGCCAATTTTGCCAGCAAAGTAGAAATTATCCCAAGTTCCTGAAGACCACAACCACCTCCATTATTACTTTAGCCACCTTCAAAGAAATGCTGCAACATACCAGGACGTTCCCAATCACTGTATCTCCTCTTCCATCTGATACCGTAAATCCCGAGCACTAGCAAAAATGTGACCAAACTCGCTGTGCTTCCCCACCAGACCACGGGATTTCCTATCAACCAGAATTTCCTCGCATCGTCTGCCCAGCTGCACATTCGCAATCCCACAAGCATAAGCGGCCATTGATAAGGCTTTGATGTGAGAGCATCAGGTTCTTTATCTGGGTCAGGCGTCAGCGCATTGTTCGAGGTCCACATGGCGACGTTGAGATCGATAAAATCTTTTAGAAACTTTGAACGATATGCTCCTTTGCCCCCTGGTGGGACTTTTGTTATGCAGTACAAGTCATTAAGCTGATTTACCCTTGTTGGTGAAATGATGCAAATGTGAACTCACGGTCATCATTCCAGTGCTGTTCGATGTTCCACATATGATTTCGATTGTTCGGGTCGCCGTTTTTCTGACAGACAACTTCAGCCTGCTTGAACCCCCATTGGGGAAGCGACACCGCATGTGATCGAAGTAGACATCCTTGAAGGTTATGACGCAATCTGAAGCGAGTGGTAAGCGATCGAATTCGAGGCGACTGCCTATCGACCATGTCCTAATGCAGGGTGATGTGCGATGTAGGTAAAGTAATGATGCGGAACAGAAGCTATCCACACGTACATCCACTTTCTCGACTTTCCACAAGTCATTCGCATCTCCCAACGTTGAATTTCCGTAACAACTAACTTCATTTTGCGACGTTGTAACGGGCGCCTTAACAGAATGACTGTGGAGGTTTCGCCCAGTTTGCGCATGAACTGTGGTCGAAACGCCGTGTCAGTTCCATTCAACTTGCATTTCCCATTGCGCATGGTAGTTACCAAGCCGAATAAGATCTCCATCCTTTACAAACTCAATTTCATCTCCGAATCCCGACTGCTTTTCTTCTCCCCACGGTTTGGTAATGATCCAATCATTGTTGCTGTCTTTGTGATGATAGCATGTCACTTGTTGTTGTTCAGACCCGGTGGGGTAGCGTTGTACATGAGAATGTAGTAGACCGCCGCCATGTCCGTTGTTCTTCAAGGTAACCTTCGATCCGTACGCCAATTCTAAGAAAAACGCCAGCATTAACGAAAGAGTGTAGCTTGAACGGTAAAACTCTACGTACCTAGCGGATTCTGATCGAAATCGTTTCCAAGCAAATGAGCTTGGAAGAGGGAACTCATCTGTGCATCTCCTGGTCCGCTCCGATTTAAAATCGCAAAGTGAATCACAAAGGAGAATAAGTAAATAGCTATTGGA
Source organism: Spizellomyces punctatus DAOM BR117 (assembly GCF_000182565.1). Lineage (NCBI taxonomy): Eukaryota > Fungi > Chytridiomycota > Chytridiomycetes > Spizellomycetales > Spizellomycetaceae > Spizellomyces > Spizellomyces punctatus. The sequence continues at coordinate 346,690 of NW_015971547.1, forward strand.
GTAAGAATGAGGCCAGCTATACGGGCCATCCAGTGCCTGGCATAATGTGACTGCCCGGGGAACACTTCGGATCAGTTTTTTTAAGCCATGTAGCGATCAATTAACCATAAGTACCGGAGGCATTTTGAGATCTCCAAGCATTTCCCAAAGGTCCTCTATGGTATGCTTCAGCATTGCAAATGAATAAGTCATAGATTTCATACGGGGAGATTTGAGCCACTATGGTACTCACCAATCCCACCAGAGCTACCGCAAACAGACCCACCCACTTCACACTATCCAGATAATTGCGCGTCAGCTTGAATACAATACGACGATAGCCGAAGCTATTACCGACCTCGCGACAGCGCCAATCGATACCCCGGTAGCAAAGAGCCATGTCCACCATTCCTTAGAAAACGGCCTACGATGTTCAAATTTCAGTCAGCATCAGGGTGCAGCAGCTATGCGCGGTCGTGCATTCTTACGCGGTACGTTGAAGGTTCCGAAATACGGTGAGACAAAACACGCTCAAAGTCGTAAAGAACAGCAGCATCGAGTCCAATAGGATGAAACGACTAATAGTCATCAATGCGATATCGCATAACACCATGATCGCCATCAGGAAGGATGCAGGCTTTGAAAAGTGTAGTTGTATCGCCGTGAAATACGCCAGGGGAATCATGGCGGCCCCAAATAAAGCATTCACGATCCGCATGACGGTATAGTTCAGTTCCTGGGGGTACTGGTGACCTGACTCGAACTCAAATGTCCCGTTGAAGCCGGCAATGAAGCCCGCAAGTCCGTTGATCATCTTTCCGAGAGGTGGGTGCACATCAAAATAGAACCTTCGTTTGATATAATGCCCAGCAAATTTCCTGCACTCTCCGGTGTTAGATACACCCGGTTCGAAGTATCTCCTCAGTGATCTCATTTTCTTACCCAAAGTGAGCTTCATCCCTGCAAATTTAGATTATTAGACGTATATTTGGCTACGGACTCGCAAGCATGTCACCAACCAAACAACGAAGTCCGCACTGCCAATTTTATACAATCGCGTAAATAGTGCGGCTACGGAGAGAAGGGCGGGAATAATCCATTGCTGGGTTGTTGTTGGCCAAATGGGGACCTTAGAATGGATTTTTCAGATGCTTGACATAGTTCTTCGACTTCACGCAGTTGATGCACCGAAAACTAACCATCTGCGGTCGTCTTTGCGGTTTAAAAGTCTTGTCATCTTCTCTGTCCTGTGGGTCCTCGTCTACGGGAGCATAAGCGGCCCCTGTATTGGCTACCCCAATAGGTGCCCGCTTTCGCAAACCATCGTTGGGATACCAGTCTGTCATTTTGCGCAGATGGTAGATCTGTCAAGGAACGGTCGCGTGGCGTCCCGCAAACTGAACGCGTCCTGTGGAGGATATCCAACCAGCGCGCACTCCAACCTGCTGTCTGGATGGATATTACACATAATATTTGTTATCTGGTGCCGAGGACCTCGCCCTCCCGACAATATTGACAATAAACAAGTAGCACCTTGCAAAACACTGCTACTACTATGCTGCTATAATCGCAGGTATGCATTGTCTTTGGATTTCCTAAGCTTATTCCTCAGTCTAATTATTCTGATTTTACATGTATCTGAACATCCTCCGACCAAAAACGTCAAAGGCTTTATGTATTACATGTGTGATTGAGCCTAGTCGTAGTTTATCACTTGTAAGGACTGGGCTGGTTGTCCAGTGGTTCAATCCACACTGGTGCATTCTGTTGTTATTGCCAAATACACTAGCGGAAAATTTAAGAAAAATTTCGTCTGGATCCGGGATCGAACCTTCCCAAGGGTACCGTTCTGCGGTTCCTCTCAGGTTTGAAACGCGGACTGGCATCATCCTTTCCCTTGGCTTGAGAAGCTGGAAGGTTTCACTGTCAAAAGCGAATTTAATTAGGGCCAATGAATCAATCTCACCTGAATCTGAGTCGGTAATCGCAAGGTCTTTGTACGGCATATTTGTATACGTCCGGAGTACGGGCCACAGGTCAACCTCAACGACTTTAAGCGTTTGAGCGCTCTGTATTTGGGAACCTGCCACCTGGCAAAAAATCGGCCTTTTACCTACGTCGTTTGGAACGCTTCAACGACAAGGTGATCACCAGTGTTGCTCAGACTCTTCCTTTTTCCATTTGACCCGATTAGGGGGAGGACCGCCACCGGTTTGGAATGTAAGTAGCTGTAGTCGCACTCCTATGGCTCCCCGTCTCACATGTCTGCTTTTCAGTAGCCCTCGGTCAATGGCGACCGAAGCCATGGACCCTGCCGATCCTAATTCAGGCGTCTCACGTTCGTTAACCATAACCGGCCAAAAGAGCGACGGAATGGTGGAAAAATTGAAAGCGAAAGCCTCGATGCCGCTATTGACTCGAAGTCAGAGTGAACTCGGTGATGTTCGCCATCGAGAGGGCTCAGAGAGTAATGGGCTTTACTTGGAAGCTTCTTCTTTGGAAAGACGCTTTTCCGGCAAGGTGTTGGATTTTTTATTCAAGAAGAACGCAAAGGCAAAAACAATCGATGCTGGGTATGGCCGTAGGGTGGACGTGACTGTTGGAGACGCTGATGTTACCAAAAACAGAGGACCTAGTGCTGATGATGAAGATCGGCAGAGTTTACGAAGTGTCAAAAGTAACAGCAGTCTAAAAAGCTTGGCTGAAGGGAAGAAAGGCTTGTTCAACTTTCGAACCAAGAAGAGCAAACAAAAGAAGAGCTTGGATATCACACCTTCCATCTCTGCTATCTCTTTAGTGACCCCTTCCGATGGCGAAAAAGAAGCATGGCTTCCATCTCCTCCAGTTGTATGTGACACTTTGTTACTGTGCCCACAAGTGCTCTCAATCTCATATCCCTGTTTCCCAGGCATCTACTACATCGAACCCATCACAATCATTGATTCCAGAATCGGAACCATCCATTTCAACCGAACGTTCTCAACCAGTTACAATATCGAGTCCTTCATCTTCTCTTCACCTGCCTACCATATCTCCTGTTTCAGGTTCTTGGTCCTGGGTATCAGCGGAAAGCCAAACCCACCCTGGGCAGACCGATATCAGGGAGCTTCGCATTAGTCCGAGAGCCTCCAGTCTGAAGTTATTAGAGAAGCTTGCCAGTACGTCAATACCTCATCCTGAAAAGCAGGAAACAAGCGCCGTACTTCCAAATGGATGGTCAGCAGCAAAGAAAGGTGACGAAAGTGGCAAAGACATTAGTCCAGTTGACGGCCCGAGTTTGCGAGATGGGCAGGAACAAGGCAAAGAAGAAAAGCCAGAACCAGCTGACCGTGCCGACGACGATGAACTTAAACGGAAATCTACAGCTCGCAGCAATAGGTCAACGCTTTCAGACGGCACTCCGGTGGTTCCTGATGTCCTCTCCCCGCCAAAGAAGCCCGTCGTAAGCCGAGCTGGTGCGACAATTGAAACCGACGATCCATCTCATCTCTTCTGGGTTCCTGCCCATCTACATCCGGAGCTCCACCCGAACGATTTCAAAAAATGGCTGAACAATGCTGATGCAGGGCCTACCGACTCCACAGTCTTTCAGATCGGTAAAAAGCCCCTGAGACGATCGAAATCCTTTGTTGAACGACATGTGGTTATTACCCCTGATAACGTAGAGGAATTTGTGGAAAAAGATAATATCGTGCGGAGTCGGACGGTGTCAGGAGCGCAGTATCAGCGCGGCGGTAAGGGTCTACCACCATTGAGACGAAGTCGAAATATCCGGCCGAAACGTCCCACTATGCGTAGTATGCAAGAAAGCGCAAACAGTACCGCAGACTCAGACTCTGGGCCTGACTATGCAGACGGAACCTCAAAGGAATCTGGACCGGTTAGAAGACGGTCAAGAAGAAAAGCAGATCGAAGTTCGTCATCTGTTAGAAAAAAGAAGGCAGGAAATCGGAGGTCCAAGACTATCATTATGGGACCAGTTGAAGAACGCTCTCTCACTGCACCCAGTGAAATCCCCATGGACCCTTCGGTATCTGCTTTGGAGAAGCAGGATACTGACAAGGTTTCCACGTCCCACACATTTTCAACCCCAACTCCAGTTGAGTTACCCAAGCCACCCTTGGAGCTCAAAGTGGACGCCATTTTGGCTGGTGACGCTTATACTCACCCTGCATCCCCTGAGCCCAGCTTTCATTCGCCATCAGAGAGCATGACTCCCGACGACTTGGAGATTCTGGATGTTCCACAGGATGAGATGGCTTCTACAACCGAAGATACCGCCATTGGTGAAAAGCAAAAATCCAAGAAGAAGAAAGAGGGCAAAAGCTGGAATTGGTTGTCAGGCTTCCTTGGTAAAAAGAGCCCGGGTTCCACTAAGCACAAACGAGCAGCGTCACTGGAATCCAACGGAAGCAGTGCCGCCGAAGATGATACTTGGAACGCATATCCTAATGATCGTTTCAGCGATGCGGATGGAGCTCCGCGATTTTCGCCTGAAGTAGAGAAGCAAATCTACCGAATGTCGCACATCAAGTTGGCCCAACACCGCCGGCCATTGTCTCAACAAGTTCTCATCAGTAACCTCATGCTGTACATTCTATCTGTTCACGCCGATGTCACATTGAATCGACAAGGCCCGCGAAAGAGGGGACGGAAGGGAAGGAGGCGTGGTAAATCGCCCGGTGCCAGCAGCGATCGAAGCAGAAGTCCAGGGCGTGCCCTTCCCATACCACACCCCGCTACGGGACCTGTCGTCCAGCCGAATTCCATCTTGGAAGCTCCAACGATGCCTCGCAGCGGACAGTACTTTCCTGGGGCTCCTGGTATTTCTAGTCTAACCGGTATACCGGGAGCAGCCAGCGGGGATTACGTTACGGACGGAAGCCCAGCGCAAGGCTACTTTGGAAACGGAGGAGACTCGCACGGTAGCGAACGGCGACAGCGCAATCTAGCACATTTAGCAGTCATAAAAGCTGGGGGAATTGACAGCGGATCGGCAAGTTCTCTTGAACCTGCATGGGTAGATTCTGAGTATCTCAGTAGCGATCATGAAGGTGATCCCTCTCCAAGGTCGCGATCTTATTCCCCGGACCGAGCAACGGACTCTGAGGAAGAAGAGGACGAGGACGATGTACCGTTAGGAATGTTGCAGCAACATAGACGAGGCAGTATCAGTAGTGTTTCTAGTCACTGAGTATTGTAGATTAAGGGTTTTTTTTCGTATTTAGAGAGGGATGTAGTGCTGGATTTATACATAATTTTTGTTTTTCATCAGGTTGAAGGATGAGTGAAAAAAGGAGAACATTCACTTGAATCATATCACAATTCATTACACTTCAATGAAACATGGTATAATTATACTTTTGCAAGGCGGTCTTGAACAGTTAGTGTAGAGGTGACAGAAACTGGCACTAGCTACTACACCAGGGAATAAACCGGCGACAACCGGTTCGGAAAAGCTAAGCTACTACTAGGCAATTATACACGAAACACGTAACGGTTGGTTCTAACCGGATAATTGCCCACCACCACACACGGTCCCTACTAGGCCTTGATCTGGAACTCTTGATGGCATTGAAGCCAGACTCTTGCATCCAGGAGCGAATCGACTGGGCAGCGTCACAAGCCAGAGGATGTTCAGTGACGAGGCTTGGAGACTACAAAAAAATGCATGTCAGCGAGATGAATGACAGAATGACAAGAGATGCCATCAGTACATACCAACCAAGCTCAACATATGTGGCAGCATAATAACAGCTTTGTTGGTTCCGAGGCTGCGCTGGTTCCAGTTGGTTGTAATCGGGTGGGCGAGGTCCTCGGCACCACCACATCTGCATTCTCATGGTTGGACTTGAGAGTCGCGATGAGGGTTGCGCAGATGCTTTCGAGTCGAGGATGGGTAAAGAGGAAAGAGGGAAGAGGGAGCAGGTCCCCTTTTATAGACCTTCGGCATGCGCCTCACCGCAGTTTAAAAAAAAAAACATTACATGCATGCCACACCGCTGCATGCCACACCAATCTGAGCGATAGAGGGGGTTCTGATTATGCGATATGACTAACCGGATTATCCGGATAATAATGGGTCCTAGTGCCATTTTCAATCACCTCCACACTATGTATGGTAATTTGCTCGAGTGACATGCGGCGATCAAAAGAACATCATAAACAACAGAGGACGAGACATCACTGCGATTATCATGCAAATGTCCGACATGACTTCTGGGTATTCTTTGTGGACATTGACTGGCTTTACATGAAAACTTCAATTATTTGGGATCGGAGGGTTTGACTGGAACGTATCCTGGCAACCGAAATATGGCACAGCATATCGACATGCGGACTTTCAGGTAGATCCAGTTTCCTACGTTCCAACCTTCTTCCTTGCGAACATGAACAGAGCCTGGAAAGCGCTGATTCCACCGCCATATGTCAACGTCGTATTACGTCGTAGTCTTGTATCGCAATCCTCACTGACTCCAGTGTATCATGGTCCGTTGAAGAAGACGTTGGTATTGCTCAAGTAAGGAATTCTGGTCTGGTATTTTGAACCTTTAGCGCTCTGGTAACCAGCGGGCTTGGCGTGTCCACAGGAGAGTGTCCGCAACAACCTTTGGACTCAGTGCGGTAGCTTCACCCCTATTGGCTTTTGCTGAATATGCAAACTTGGCAGTTGTTGGCACTATGATGGGAGCAGGTTCGTCGCAATAGTACCGAAAGCATGGCGCAGAATGCTAACCTTGGGTTCCCTTCTTTTATGTGCGGTCGACTGTACTTAGCTCTAGTCACAAGTGGACTATCTACCGTGCTTGTTCAATACTGTGTAAATCCCTACGTCAGTCGGCTTCTCATTCCAGACTCTTCTACATCCTTTTCCAGCCGTACTATCATTCTAGAAACTCTGACCTTCTTTGGAAATACCCGTCAGACCGCAGTTGACCTGTCTGACATTATGCCTGCCTCCGACCGCCCTTTTGCCACATGGAAAGTACGGAATGACGCGCAAACAAGTGACGACGGAGATGCCCGGTTATTGGAGTTGATTGGTGGGCGACGTAAGTTCGGATTGAAACGACGAAGATTTTATGTGCATCCCGAGCTCGATGAGGGATTTTCTGAGCAGATGACCCAGGTAATGCGGACCGTAAACGCAGCTGGACGAGCTGGACCACAACAGCCGCAACCCCAGTCCAAGGCAGGCGGGAAAGCTTGGGATGATATAGTTAAAGATTTACGGAAGGAGAATAGAGCATAGTAGAATACGTTTTAGAACTGCTACTCTACGCTGTCGTCTAGATCGCTAGTGATCGATAATTGCTTTGTATTTATTTGACCAATTGCAGGACCACAGTCTATCTTTGTTGCAAAGCCGATGGATGTGTAGGATGCGTTCATCCTGCGAGAGGCAAACGCGTATCGCGTCCGCCCATACACGTGCGCCCAGGTTGTTTTACCAACATCAGCAGCATTTTAAGGATCGACGGCAACAATTTCAGCATCGCGGGGTACCTACCGGCTGCAACTCAGGTTTGTTTTCCAATTGTAACGCGTTTGCTTGCTTGAAGTCTGACTTACGCGTGCTGTCCCCATTGCCGCTACCGCCTCCTTTCAGTTCACAGCTTGAACAGCACGGAGGCAGCAAGGGTGCCTTTCCTTTGTGGAAAACTTGGCTGTCGATATGAGTGCGTTGGCAAACTTTCTGCAAAATGAGCTCCTTACATTGTCGAGTGAAGCGCGGCGAAAGCATCCAGAAATAAAGGAGGTAAGGATGATTCGGCGCTCTGGGTGAAATTCACGGGAACGTGGGTCATGAAAGAAGTTTGCGCCTCCCGAGTATTCACATGTCTTTTTTTTCAGGCAGCGGAGCGACTACTGTACATTTTGCGCGCTCTCAAAGAGCGGCCTCAAACACAACCAGTGCCAGATGGCGTGGATATTGTTGCAGTGGGTCTGTTGAGCTACTGAAGATCCCAAAAATATGAGTGGACGATGACTGTTAGGGTTCATCTTGCGCAGAGCTTGCAAAGACGGACGAAGCGTTAAGGCCGTTCATCATGTCTTGCGAAACCAAAAATGCGAAACTCGTGCCTACAGCCGTGGGGTGCTTGCAGCGACTGATAACGCATCAGGCCATACCAGAGGTATGACCTCAATGCATGCTCCCTGCCCATCATTTCTATCGAGTTCTCACACCTGCAGTCCCTAAAATTCTAGGCGTCCATTATGCTGGTTTTGAAGACGCTATCCGATCTGATCACTACCAGTGTTGAGCTGCAGTTGAAAATCTTGCAGACCGTACTACCGCTGTTGACCAATTACCGTAATGTTCATGGAGAAGTACTGGCTGAAGTTAGTCATGCGACTATTCTGAGCGGACACACTTTGGACGAGGTTGAAAGTAACCAGATATTTGCATAGGCATTATTTCTCTGTTTCCGGCTACAAGAGACAAAATCTCCTATTGTGAATAATACTGCGGCTGCCACAGTTCGTCAATTGGTCACATTTGTATTCGACAAGGTGGCCACGGAGGATGAACGGGCCAACGTTGAAACAGGTCTGACGTGCATGCGGCGAGTGCGCGGTCAATGTGCGGCTAAGGTCTTACTTTTAATAGGGAACACGGATTTCAACGCGGTACGCCCTTTAAGCCTTTCAGGGCAGGATGCCTGCATGCTGTTCAAGGTATGGGATACCGACGCATATTCTTGGGCTACTTGAATGTTGAGTTGATCTCATGGATGCAGGATGCATATTGGTAGGATTTGTGCTTATTGACGGGCGGCGAACCAGCGTCATTCCTTCCGCTGCAGTCTTTGCCAAAATATTTTGGCCTAGAGTTAATTGAGGCAGTCATTTCCCACCATCCGAAGCTATTCCAAGACGTAGGTCGTCATTTGAGAGTAAATTCTGCCAGGTTCTCGACTCACAACTAAGAAGCACGCAGAACTGTGTAATTTAATGAAAGAACGAGTCTGCCCGCTCATCATCAAGTCGTTCTCTGACCGTCTTGATTTCCCGCTGGCTTGTCGATTGATGCGTGTCGTGCACGCTATCCTTAAGCAGTACCATGAAATGCTGATGATGGAATGCGAGATTTTCCTTTCGATGTTCTGCAGGTTGTTGGAACCTGATCATGCCCCGTTGTGGCATCGTGTTCTTATCATGGAGGTGTACAAATCCCTCTGTGCCGACGCTGGGCTACTCCGGTATGATTCAATACGCTCAATTTGGCGGGATTGTTTGGGCCTCTTCTGACTCCGCGCAGATTTGTTTATAATTCGTACGATCAAAAGGAGCACACAACAAAAGTGTTCCATGAAATGATTACCGCAATCCGAAGGATCGTCGTCTCGGAGAAGCCTGCGCTGCTGCTTCACTCTCCGGTGACAAACAGTTCTGAAGCTGTGGATATGGAGGCGGAGGAGCAGTACTCATTAACAGCGTCGGGTGCGCAAATGAAGCTTCAGTGGTAAGGGTACGACCGATCACTGCCCAGTATTGTGGGCAGGTTATGCAGAAGCTCTTGCAAGTATCACCACTAATCTGGTGGACGTTATGTCTACAGCTTAGATCAGCTAGATAAAGCGGAACCACCCGCCATACCCGAAACCTATATCATCTACCTTGCCATTCAATGCATGAGTAGTATTGTCGATAGCGAGGCTCAATTTGCTATGCCGCTTCTGGCTGAAGCCAGCACTCCAAGCGAGCACAAGAACGACGTTATTCTTGCCATCGAGATGGCCAATGCGTCATGGGCGGGTATTCTAGCTGCTGTATCCTTCCTCGTTACAGCTTCGGTAGATGACGAGATCTTTTCGATGGTCATCCGAGCATATCAGAATATAACGAGCGTTCTGGGTTTACTGGGACTTACATCACCACGAGATGCATTCCTCGCATCTTTATCTAAGTCTTGCATTCCGAGCTTTCTGGCCGGCGATGCTTTTGGGCACGCAAAAGGGGATGCGGGCCAGGGACTGCATCCGGCGAGTTTACAAAATTTAGCCCGTGGCGGTGTCGTACTGAACGACCGAAATGTGTTGTGTCTTCGGGCACTCATCTATGTCGCGCATTCTTTATCCCCTGTTCTGGAAGATAAGGCATGGTATCTTATTTTGGAGACATTACAAGTGGCAGACAAATACATTGCGACCGGAAAGACCGGAAGGAAAGAGCAGAGTTCCATGGCATTGCTGGGCGACACAAAAGAAAATCGTTTACGCAGTGGATCGATTGTCGGGCCGCCCCAGCATGGTTCTGCTATGGAGAATCAGTTTGTTACATTACTCCTATTCACGAAGAAGCTCTTCGAAAGTACGAGTTCCATGGAAGAACGAAACTTGATGGAATTTCTTCGCGCATTATGTCAACTAGCTCGGACTTCCATTGTCCAAACCTCCACGACTGCAGGCACTTCCTCGAAGGACGCTTCTATGAAGGTTGCCGAAGAGAAGTCTTTCGCCGTCGCTAAAATTCACGATGTTGTTTTACACAACACTGCACGCTTAGTTCAAGCGTCAAATTTCACGCTATGGGACCTGGTAATTGGTGAGCTGGTGGACCTTGCTCACATTCCGACGTGTACATCGTCGATGCGTGCGCAGGTCTGTCAAACGTTGAGCGACATCCTTGTGGCGGCAATCCAAACAGCAAATCTAAAAGACGCTGACATCGAAATGAAATTGTTGGAGCCCATCCGCAGACTGACATTGGTCGAACCTAACGCCAGTGGCACAACCGTGGATGCGGAGGAGAAGGACAGAATAGCTCGTTACCCTTGGTTTGTGGATGTGCAAAAGGCCGGCTTGGAAACCCTCAATAAAATCATGCAAAATAGCGGCCAGTACATATCAAACGGTTGGCCGCTCATACTCGAAGTCGTGCGGACAGTTGTGAGCTTAAGGGTCCGGAAACCCCGAATAGCTGATGCACAGGCTCCGACAGCCGGTAACACGCAAGACGCCATTCTTAACCCTCCTCTAGCCGACACCGCTGCGACCACGGCGAAAGCAGCAGGATTAGTTCGTGTAGCGTTTCCATGCCTACAGCTCATATGCACAGACTTTCTTTCTGTTTTGAACCCTACAGTGCTGCACCAATGTATCGAAACCCTGGGTAGTTTTGGATCGCAAATGGATGATCTGAATATCAGTCTAACCGCGGTTGGGCTGCTTTGGTCCGTGAGCGACTTTGTGTTGACAAAGCGTCAGGATCTTGAGAAAGAGCATCTCGCGAATCAACAGCCCCCAAATCAGGATCCAAAGACGTCAGCATCACACTCTTCAGTGATGATAGCAGAAAGCTCCCTCTTGGCAAATACGTCGATGAAGCGGTCTGCGTCTACTTGTATCGCCATGCTGACAGAACCACTGTCAACAAGGACTATGGATGCTTTATGGATGCTCCTGCTAGGGCATCTTTCGCAACTTTGTTCGGATTCTCGACCAGAGGTCCGTAACTCCGCGAATCAAACTTTGTTCCGGACGATCAGCATGAATGGTGCCAAGCTTACCCTTGACGCCTGGGAGCAATGCATCTGGGGGGTGTTGTTCCCGCTCTTGGAGCGCGTCCAGCTTTCTAGTGAAATTGACGCATCTGGCCGACTCAACTCTCCAGACGTAGGGACACCCACCGTTACTATGCATCATTCTCGAAGTACGCCATCAAAGCAGTGGGATGAGACGAAAGTAATTACTCTATCGGGTATATCCAAATGTTTACTGGATTTTTTGCCGGTCTTGGTTGAGCTGGGAGATGGATTTGATCGTGCATGGGCCTTATTTTTGGACTATATCAAGTCTTGGTGTCTAGGTGGATCACCGGAGGTATCCATGGCCGCCGTGAAAAGCTTGAAAAGTTTGGTGCAATACCCCAAGACGTTAGCAGAAGGAGAAATTCCGCGAAACGTGCAGATACGGTTAGAAAACTTAATGCGAGTGGCTTGGGATGTCTGGGAAGGGATTGGAACAGGAATTGTCGCAGGATCGGACGAAAATCTGGCAGCTTCCGCTGAAGATGCCGACCGAGTGGCTGTGGGCACCGGGTGGGGACAGCCTGCAATGAGGATTTTGCATGGATTCTTTACCCAAGACACAATGACAGCATATGTCGCACTGTTCCCAGACATTTACGAAGTCATTAAGTCAACCTTCGGCCTATTCGAGCTTCGACAGCTCCTTAACGTGCTTTCGCATCTCTTGCTTTACCACAGCAATCCGCCACCGGGCGCTACAGCGAGCAGAATTCGTGCAGACTTTATCAGTGATTTGGAGCAACCAACACCGTTGCAATCAAGTGTTCTCGACCTCGTTGCGGGGGGCAAGTTGGACATCGATGCGATACAAGGTTCCGTGGAGGTCGTATTGACAACAGTTAGCGGATTTGTGAAACTGCCGTTCGTCCAACGAGGGGACGGATCAGCGTCAGCACGCAACTCATCCGCACAAAGGCCAACATCCGGCGCTGCAGAGAAAGAGAAAGGGTTCACATACATTGCACTATCAAAGAAAAGTATGCAGGTTTTGGTGGAGCTTTTTGAGCGTTATGCGAAACTCCGGAGTGTGTACTCTGGTCCATTTGAGGCCATCATTGAAGCCTTGGGTGTTCCTATGAAGGCCAAATACGACTGTCCAAGTCCAGGCACCAAGGATACCACACCACTCTGGAAATCTGCCGCTAATACATGTATGACAATCTCGAGGATAGGGCTGGAAGCTCTCAACGAGTTTGTAGAAGGTGCATGGAAATCAAGTGTCTTTACTCGTGATACACAGCTGGTCTAATCCTTTCGACTGTCCAATCCAGATCTACCGCAAGAGGTTTCCAACAGTATCTACACAAAGCTGTTAAACACTTTTGAGGGGATTCTACTGCCAAGCAGGTGCGCGCTGATTTACTTGGGCTCTCTGTGAGGACGGAGTACTTACCACCAAAGCACACAGCGAGCCACCAGCGGAACTGTCCGCCGAAGAATTGTCTGCCGACGAAGATTTCGACATTTCGGTTCTCACCACTATAGAGTCGGACGTGTTCCCCCACTTGGGACGACCCACCACGTCGGAAGCTATTCTGCGACGCTTGGTGGAAATCATTGGGAGTGGAGCAAAGCTTTACACAACACAGCTTGAGGCAGTTGGACATAATACGTTAGAAGATGCTACAACTGGCGAGGAATCTAGCGCTACTAGAGGCGTTGAGGACGTAGAGGTGCAAGCAACTAACGGAGTTGTGGCAGGAGCGCCGAGGATTGAGGCGCTGGTAAAACCTCGGGGTCCGCTTACGGCCAGCGATGTTGCAGGTCCACAGGCCTTTCCACTTGGAAGCGACGTGGTGCCAGCTACCCGCGAAAGGTTTGCTGTGAGCTGTATGGAGACATTGTTCGGGTTATGTTCAGACGCAAAGAGCGGTTCGTGGCAGTTTCAACATTTTCTCTCATTACGATCACACTAATGTTATTGTTTGTACAGATACAGCGCAAGTAAGGACCCGCATAGCAGAAGTGGTTGGTCCTGTAATGCTAGAGAAGTGCAAGTTCGTGATCCGCTCTTACGCAACGGATCGACCACTATATGGTCAACTACCTCTGCCGAGAGTTCGCAATGACGAGATAGCGCTCGTTATGCGACATTTGCAATCGCTAAATATGCGGCCTGGTGTGCTTGTACGGCACTTGGGTGAAGATAAAATGCGTACGTACCTGACGCGGACTGTTTATGACATCTTCTGCTCGGTATCGGTGATAGAATAACTTACACTTGTTGAATAGATCCATTGCGGTCGCACATTCTCGCAGGCAGATCGGCACATCTGTTTGCCTTATACCCCATGTTGTGTGAGTTATTAGCTGTGATAGCGCGAAATGGAACCACCCGAGAGTCAGCAGCAGCGGACGAGGCGGCGGTGGTAGAAGGCATCAGAGCTTGTTTGCGACGGATAGGGCAAGATTTAGGGTTGGAATGAAATACATGCTGTTAACCCCGTAAATAAACCCCGTAAATATTTATAAAATTGATCATGAAGCCGGGATATGTCGAATAGGGGATCACAGGAATGGGTCAGAGACATGCCAGACTAGCTCTATTGTTCGATATCCATGGCTAAAATGCCGTCTGTAATGAGGTTTCAGTGAGTACCGTAGTAGCCGCATTCAGAAGCATAAGTAAGATGCATTACAAATGACAGATCAACATACCTTCCATGACGGCGGGACGGATGTGATTTTTGATGACAGTTACTGAAAATTTTCAAAAGTATATCAATCATAACACGCCGCCATTGCTCACATATAATGGATGCATACCGTGATGTTCGTTGGCAGCGTAATCATTCAAAGCCTGGAAGCAAAAGCGTCAATGCCAAAAGACCGGACTGGTGGGCAGTATATGAGCTGACCTGCTGATTGGGGAGTTCTACAACAAGAGCTGTGGCAGAGCATAGTGAAGACAATCAATATTCAAGACGATGGATTGTCCCATTGATGCATCGTGGTGAACATTAAAAGTATATTACCATGTGTATATCCTCGAGCCCTGTCGGTTTTGAAAGTGGGACCAAATGAGAGCTGCGAACCCAAAAAGTCAATAAACATTGCTACCAAAACTTTATGAGAAGAGCTATCTCTTCCTATCAGAATTCAACCTTTTGCACTCCGGGAACTTGCTTCAACGACCGAACTTGCGTATCAAATTCCGCAAGTTGTTGAGGAGGTATGTCAGGTTTTACCTTGAACAGGACTGCATCGCATGATAAGCAACAATGTGAAGGCATCTGACTTACAAAATGAGTGGAAAGGTACCTATGTGGGTGACAGTCATCTCTCGTTGACTCTATTTGACTTTTAAGAGGAAAGCTACGAATGGATCATGATGGTGAACCGATGCTGATGATGCTCCATGTTGCCATGTCAACAGTGGACGCACTGGTTCAGTCAACCGAGTGACTAGGGGATGGAGCGTTGATGTCAACAGGACAGAACATTGGGGAATTGGGGGCGCAACAGTAATTATAATAGGATAGGGGCCGACGAGACGGTCGCCGACAGCGTCCAAAGTTTTTCGCCATCTTGGAGATCTTCCAGCGATGTTGAAGCGGAGGTCAGGGGCACGACAAACTCAAGTAGCGCGAGCAACTAAGACTTCTGGCCAACCAAAGAAGGAGCAATCTTCACGGGCTTTTGGTACGGTAGATCTATCCCCGTTCCCTGCGAAATGGTCTGCATTCGGCAAACTGTTACTAGTTCTCCTGGTCACCACGTTGTTCCATCTTGCGGGCATCTACCTCTTTGGAAGCGGGTTCCTTCTTACGCGGCTCGAGCTAGATACTCGCAATAACTGCTCAACATGGCGTCCGGAAGGGGTGCCCCCTATTGAAGCGAACATCACAGGTCAGGGGTGTTGGCATGCGCCTCGGTACAACCGGGCAGTCCTCATTATTCTCGATGCACTCCGTTTCGACTTCACGGTCTACAATGAGACCCTAGCACATCAAGCATCGAAGAGCGGAGACAATTCATCGATACCTTATTATATTAATAAATTACCTATTCTACATCGAATTCTGGAAACCGAACCTGAGCATGGGCTGCTCTTCCGTGTGCGGGCTGATCCCCCTACCACGACTCTACAGCGCTTGAAGGCTCTGACCACCGGTACCTTACCTACGTTTGTGGATGCTGGTAGCAACTTTTTTGGGCAGGTTATCGGGGAGGATAACATCATAGAACAGTTCACTCGAACTGGCAGACGGGTGGTGTTTATGGGAGATGACACCTGGGACAATATGTATCCGAATGCTATGAATGAAAGCTATCCTTATCCCTCTTTGGAGGTTTGGGATCTCCATACTGTTGATAATGGTATCCTCCAACACCTTCAACCCACGCTGCAACGAGAGCCGAAAGACTGGGATTTGCTGATCGCGCATTTTCTTGGGGTTGATCATGCAGGTCATCGATATGGCCCAGCACATCCGGCAATGGCTGAAAAGCTTACCCAAATGAATGCTGTTTTAACAAATATTTTTCAGGAGGTGGATGATGAGACAGTAGTTTTCGTGATAGGTGATCATGGCATGGATGCTAAAGGAGATCACGGCGGCGACAGCGAAAACGAAATCAATGCTGGACTGTTCATGTACAGCAAGAGGCCACTTACGGATGCATCTGCTGCAGTGGAATTGAACAGTTATTTGCGCGATCTCAACGCGACCGACTTCGGATCTGATGACCCCTTCGTGTTCCTCCAAGGCCATCGAACAATGCCTCAAATCGACTTTGTGCCAACAATTTCCATGCTGCTGGGTATCCCAATCCCATTTGGAAATCTCGGCACCTTAATTCCAGAATGCTTTTTTGTGCCTACCCTGGACTTGAGCGGCAAATCCATGGATTATGGTCGAAATCTTTTGGAAGCCATGCGAATAAATGCCCAACAAGTTCACCATTACATTACGGAGTATAGTCAGCAACGACTGGCTGCAAAACTGGCGATTCGCGATTTGAAGGAGTTATTCGACAGCGCAGAAATGGCGTACGCTCGGCTCTCGACGAATAACAATGATGCTGCGGTTACTAGTGCGGATCTTAAGGATGTATACCGCCGATACGTCACCTTCACACGGCGGACTTTAGTAGCCGCTCGCAAGATCTGGGCGCGATTCGACGTACCTCTCATCGTTCTTGGATCTGTCGCAGTGACACTTGCATTTGCGTCTGTAGTTGTGTATGCAAAAGTGCATTGGGCGTCCGATGTCAGTCCAATGTACTCTGTCATTGGTCTTGGTGCGATATCTGGGATCTTGTTGGTAGCGACAGGGGGTGTTCGTAAATGGCTGGTTAGCCTCGAAGACACGGGTGATTCCGCGCTCAATCCATACCACGAAACTGCATTTGCTATCTCGGCTGGTGTCTTGGGAACATACTTGCTGTCGACCTTGGTGCAGTGTTGTTACAGAATGACCAAGAGAGGGGTTTCTGCGATCATTTCCACGAACACTCTGCTCGGATTATTTCTCCTTGCTCTGCACACACTGGTTGCCGCTTCTGACAGCTTTACTATCCATGAAGATGCAGTAACAGTCTACCTTTTACAGGCTTTCGGATTCATAAACCTTTTGTGGTCTTTCGGATTGGACAGTGATACCGCACGCGATAGTCTTGTCAAATATTCCCTTATATTTATGATCTTGACCCGCATCAGTCAATTCTCCACAATCTGTCGCGAAGAGCAACATCCGTATTGCATTCCCACGTTCAACGCAACTCCGCACACATCCGTAGCATCCCCGTCCGCAGCCGTCCTGTTGTTTCTCATGGTTCCAATTGTCGCGCTGGCTATCAGAAAGGTGATGAAAGCCTCAGACAATGCGGAATCCACGGGGAAGATTCTTCCTGGAATTTTTATTCCCATTGGAATGATTGTTTCCGCAGTCTATTGGGCTTTCGATACCATCGATAATCATCATATTTTGTCGGGCTCAAAATGGGATATGGCAGCGGTCAAATTCTGGTGGGCTCGCGTTGGGTTTTTGGCAATCAGCACTACCTGTCTGTTCGTTTGGACAAGCGACCCAAACTGTTTGGGTGTTGATGTGATACCCTCGGCTGCTGTGAACGCTCTAGGCGTAACGAACAATGCGAGCGGTGGGAAAACAGTCTGTTTCCTTGGCATTCCGAACGCAGTCGGTGCATCATACTTCGTGTTTTTATCCGTGGTCTATATGATCCTGACGATGTTTCAAAAGCCAATGGGGGGCATCATGCTTGGAGTAGGTTTCCTGCAAATTATATGCCTTTTGGAGATGCTCCACATATGGCGCGACAAGAGTAGTAAAAAGCGAAATGCGGACATTGCGCATGGGCCAGAGGTCCCGGTATCTGTGTCGACATCGACGTCGTTACTCTCTTCGCCGCAATCGATGCCAGCGCCCATACCTGCTCCTCTTCAGGGATCCGTCGTTCAAAAAGAACAAGAAAATGCAGATTGGACATTCCTGTATTTGGTGGCATTATACTTACTATCGTCACGATTCTACTTCGCGACCGGCCATCAGACGACACTTTCAACCATCCAATGGGACATTGGCTACGTTGGGGTTAAGCAGCTTAACTGGACCATCTCTCCACTTCTTGTGCTTCTGAATACATTTGCGGGAAATGTGCTGTTTGCACTAGCCGCTCCGCTGTTGGCGGTCTGGAAGCGACCACTCACCCGCTCAACGCAAGACCAAGTCAACCGCGAGCTCGGTAGAGCAGTTCTAACTTATTTTGGAATGGTTTCCGCTACCACTGTCACCGCTACACTTTTTGCCGGGCATTTTCGGCGCCATCTTATGGTGTGGAGGGTGTTTGCCCCCAAGTTTTTCTTCGAGGCGTTAGTGCTGGTAGTAGTTGATGTTATTTTGATGATTGGAGTAGTGGGGGTTTGGCTCCCAGTAAACGCATATAGGGACTTCTTAGTGAAGATAAAGCAGCTGGGGATTGTTCGCTAAGCATCTACACTTTATTTATGGAATATGTGGTTAAGCCTTATGCTACTTTACGGATTTCCTTCGTGTTCTTCTCCTACATCAAGCTCGAACTTGATGGAGAAGCATACAGAACCTCTACGCTCCCACCTCCGTGCTGGCCCTTGTACTCGCCTTGTCCAAACGGGGTGGTTGCAATGGTCAAAC
The DNA here is from genome assembly GCF_000182565.1 of Spizellomyces punctatus DAOM BR117. Classification (NCBI taxonomy): domain Eukaryota; kingdom Fungi; phylum Chytridiomycota; class Chytridiomycetes; order Spizellomycetales; family Spizellomycetaceae; genus Spizellomyces; species Spizellomyces punctatus. The sequence continues at coordinate 365,341 of NW_015971547.1, forward strand.
TTCCGGCCCGGCTCGATCTGGTACCAGCTCCCACCTTTTCCATTTCCTGTCGACCTAGCGAAGCCACTTTGACGCTTTCACCTGCCCCAACACTAGCACGCTTTGCGGAGCCAGCATTTCCAGTTTCTTCATCGTCATCGATATCAGCCAAAAAGTTCTTTATGTCTAAATCAACGTTCCTTCCGGTAAGTTTCGCAAACACATCGTGCTTGCTGGGGTCTCCCACGATACGCACTTCTACAGCTGGGTGTGCTCCGACAAGACCCATTTGCGCTGCTGTTTCCTGTAAGACTGCCGTTGCCTCCTTTACAAATGGAAGACTTAGGTAAACGCATGCCACCCCTCCAGTAAAGAAACACGGGAGCAGTAATGATTTCTCGTGCAAGAAGCTATAGGACAACTGTCCCAATATTCCGCCGATGAGATAAGAAATCAAAAGTGGAACGTGTACTTTGAGCCGCCAAAGCTCGGCTTTGGTGTCGAGCCGGCATGCTTGGCCCAAGATGTTTCCAATATCGGTGCATATTCCAGTCATATGCGTTGTTCGCACAACAGCACCTGAGTAACTTGTCGCTAGAGCATTCTGCAGCCCGCATGCAAACGCCGCACACCATTCACCCACAATCAACTCCCGTCTCAAGAATACGAAACTCGCAAAAAGGCATGCGCTTTCGAGAATTAGGGCATATCCGTATCCGCGCCCGAGTCGGAATTTGTTGTCGCCCACCATAAACCCAGCAATGAAGGATCCAAACATGTAGGAGAACAAAATGCTGGTAACCAGCGCGAGGGTGGTAATATCGGCGTTGAGGAGCGCCATTGCAATCCGCGAGACGTTACCAGTGTGGTGGGACACTGTCACAGTAAACACACCGGCGAGTGTGACAACATTGATGAAACCGGCATTCAAGGCAAGCACCGAGCCACCGATGACAATGGAGTTGAACTCCCGTTGTGCAAAGTTGTTCATTTTATGGAAGGTTTAGGCGGTTTTCTGCAGTCTATTGCACACAGGATGACTGGGAATAATGGTATGAGGGCTAATGAGCGATAATTCCTAGTAGACGTGCCCTAAAAATGTTCAGAATAACGCAACCAGGCGCTCAGTCGAGAATTGGTTATTATGAAATTTACCGTACAATAGACTCCCTAAGAACGCAACGTGGGTGAGTCGCACTCCCCGCTAAAGGTCTCCGCAACGCTCCGATTGCTATCAAATCCTGCTGTCAGTCCAACACGTCAATCGCTGATGAACCCACAGTAGAACCATCCAGCTATTTTCCAGTCCAACTCGTTAAACCCTATGCTCTCACCTTGAGGATTTGCAAAAATCTCCAGCCCAAAGTTCTTGACGCCGATTACAGCAGTGGGAACCCAGTCTCATCAGCGCGGTTGGTTGATCATGTAAGCAGATCGTGTAAGCATCAATCATGATTGCAGCTATCTGTACATTAGTGTAGAGGTGACAGAAACTGGCCCTAGCTACTACATCAGGGAATGAACCAGCGTAAACTGGCTCCGAAAAGCTAACTAACTACTACTAGGCAATTATACACGCAATACGTAACGGCTATTCTAAACCGGATAATTGCCCACCACCACACGCGTTCCTACTGGGCCTTGATCCGGAACTCTTGATCGACATTGAAGCCAGAGTCATCGCACGAGAGTTAATATCGTCAGGGAGACTCAAAAGCCGGAGGATTTTCAGTAACGACTCATTCATCATCACTGGGCACTAGTTCTTCAGGTGCTCTCTCGATCAGGCCTTGACGGATCTGTTCTTCATATTCTCGGATACCCCAATAATCCACGCCCATTTCGGGATCCCGTTCTTCGGCTAACTGCCTTAAACCCTCCTCCTCGGCACGGGTAAGAGGACGGAGCCTTTCGAACACAAGCTCGCGCGAGCGAAGGTATGCAGATCGGAAGCATTCCCTTTGTAGCCGATAAGCCACGTAGTGCCCCCTCAGTTCATCATAGACTGCCTGGTTCAAGCCCCAATAATTGATTTTGAATCTTAAAGGGATGGTCTTGATATAGGTGATGACACCTGTGCAGAAAGCCCAGCAACTGGGAGCAGTATTTGTAGTGGTGTCGTTCGTGGGCGGATCGTTGGTAGACGGAGCAGCAGGACCAGCTGGCGGATCAGCACTCGACGAACAGCCGCCCGTATAACTATCGCTAATAGTTCGGCGAAAAATAGCCCTACCCATGATAAAGAAACGAAGAAGCTCATATTCCCACGTCTGTGACGATTAACACCCAGTTCATGCGCCACTAATGCGCCACATACTGCAAGCCACATGCAGGAGGTGCGCGTATAAAAGGCGTCCTTTCTCACGCGCTCCTCTTCCCACTATCTTTTCTGTCGAGTAGTTGTGTTGCAGTACACAGTTACTGTATACACCCTGCTCGCAAAACAGAAAACCAGTAAATTGGCAGAGTTCCATGCCGGCCATAGGCCACCTCCTTTTTCTCCTCATCGCAATGGGGGCCTGCATGTTTGTCAGCTCCTTGTGTGGCTGTTCCAAGTGACGGGCCAGTATTGTGGTGGAGAGGATAAGATCGGGGCGGGAGAAACAACTCTCGGGTGGTGGACGAGCTTCACCGCTGCACTCTACCGTGGGGGCCTGCATGTTTGTCAGCTCCTTGTGTGGCTGTTCCAAGTGACGGGCCAGTACGGTGGCGGGTTGCTCGATGTTTTGCTCCGCCTACATTTTATATATACATTTTCACATTGCCTAGCAGTACACAGCGGCTTGCATTATTGATGAGCCCATTCATATGAATTGCCACCAACGACAAGATTTGAACTTGTGGTTACTGCTTGCACCAGCTTCACCTATAGAGATCTATGAACTGGTGATTCCATCACAGACGTCATGGTTTGGCTATCATATTGTTGTTGGTGACTCCCATCGTGGCAGACCTGATGATTAGGTATATGTCTCATATACTTGCCGATCTAGTTTCCCAGTTGGTCTCTGATGACTACCTACTGCTGCTGTATGTCAAAACCTCTTTCCTCAACTCCTTTCCTATCATTCGCGCTATACTGTTTAATGACATATTGTGGATCTTGTCTTTTGCGGTTTGAGGTCTATTTCTATTGTCCTCAACTGTCACCATATGCGAATAGTACAATATATTTACGATATTGGTGACCTTTTTCATATGAGGCTAATCGCCTGTCTGTTTTCACTGAACATAATTGAGAATGTTCGCCTATTTCCCAATAAGGAAAACCCTGATAAAATCATCTCCCGTTCAAACTTTTCAATCTCCGACTCCAGGACGGTTCCCGTATAATCCCTTGGCGTCTATTAATAGTCGATACCCATCTCCTGTTAGTTCTGATCTTTTGATGAGATATGTTCAGTTTCATCCATAGACTGTCTTTGCTCTACAAGACTTTGAATTCCTTCTGCATCTGGGTAATACTTTGCTTTTCCAAATGATACACGTATTTGTTAGAAGTTAACTTTCAGTCCAAGTTGCTCTCCAAACCAGTTAATCTTTGTCATATCCCATCTCAAGTTATCAACAGTTCGATCAGATTTTGACTGCTGGTCATGTATACAGGTCAATCTTGTTATCATAATTGAATTTCCTACCGCTTGTAATTAATCTATCATAGTATGAACCCCTACCCTCCATGGGGGAGATATGCAGCTGCACTTTTATTCAGTTAAAACGTCCTTAGTTTAGCATGATATGTGGGGGATTAACTAAATAATTTTAATGTTAATGATGACTGGAACCAACTTGGAAGTAAATTTCTTTTGTGTTTCATTGGCAACTCGCTGGTACAACAAAAAGTTGTCTTAGTCAGCCCGCCACGACGTCAGCTCACTGAGAAGGACGACTGAAGGTTCGAGGTTTTCTTTGCTCCTTTCTTGACGGAATTCAATGACGGACGTCAGTCTTAGCTCCCTGTCTGACATCAATAGTCGTTCCGCCTGTCCCCGTTGTGAGGGTAAGTGAGGTATAGTCTGCATCGTTCGTCGAGTGGCCCGTTAAAAACACCTGAATATGTCCGGTAGGCTTTGGTTTTGCACACGATTCCGTAGAAAAGCATGACAAACCACTAAAGACTCGATGCAAACGTTGCGCGACCTGTAAAGGTATGGCGGCCACCCCATTGACCAAATGCTGCAAGGTTCAACTAATTATGTACTATTTCCTCTAGTATGCGACGGATCTGGCGTGATAGTTGGAAAACTTCCATGCTCACGGTGTAAAGGTGGGAAAGCAGCGTGATATTCTGAACCCAACTCATCCTAGGGCGCTTCTCACCTTCCCATCACATGCACAGCGCGTGGATTTGTCCATTCCAAAAAGGACGGCGCTAGATCGCATGGAACACTGGAGAGCTTGCGATGTATGGAATGTCGTGACTGTAAAGGTACAGGCACCAGTCCCATAGACGCTAGTGACGGACCTTGATTCCGTGACTCCTAGATTGCGATGGAATAGGAGTTTTGGACATCAAGACCCTTCGACAACAGGAAAAAAGGAAAGCGGCGGCCATGCAAAGAGAAAAGCAGCAGAAACTACAGCAGCAACAACAACTGCACACCCCTCCCATGTCCCCCTTCCTCCCCCCACCCCCGATCTTGTGGAATCCGTTGCTCGGTCCACCACCACCACCACCACCGCCCTATATGCTGCCGCACATGGTCACACCTGGAGCAATGGTTGGAACATTCCTCCCTCCACCACTGATGACCGTACCCGCAAGCAATGGATATCAGCTTCCGAACATACCACCATCAGGGACGTCTCAGCCGCCAGAGACAAAAGGGCGGACCCGACCACCTCGAACCCCACCCCGCCTAGACGAAATGAGGACGCGAACCAAATGTCCACGATGTGATGGTTACGGGTTTCGGCACGATACCAGTGGGAAGCATGACAAGAAGAAAGGGGAACGGTGTAAAGGTTGTGGGAATTGTAAAGGTTGGTGATATTGTTAAAAAAATCTTTTCTATTAATGGGACCATATTCACTATTTTCTCACATTATATAGCATGTCAAGGGAGTGGGCAGGTGTCAAATAAGAAGGCATGCACATCCTGTCAAAGTGAGTTACCCTTTATCCGTTTGCATACATAATCTCTCCCTCTTGGTTTTAATCCAGCTGCCTGTTTTTATAGTGACAGGGTTCACCCATCCGGCATCATCCGATCGTGAACATGATGCCCCTCAACATCTCCGCTGCTTTTTTTGTAAAGACTGTGTAGTGTGCAAAGGGTTGGGTGTAGCAGATGCTGTAGGCTAGAGGTAGTGTATTACACATGGAGACGCCACACCGCGCCATATTACCTGATCGGATGCACACATGACCGAGCTTGACAACCGTTGTTGCTTTGCAGGCAACGCTGGGTTGGAACTCGAGATCAATCCTTCCTTCATCCATCATGCTGTCGACAGTACGATGCTTAGCCTCGAGAAGGCATCCCCAAATCCTGCGTACATTGCCTATTCTTGCCCGGCCAGTTCCTGCAGCGAGACCTAGCACTCTCGTCCCCCTTATTCCCAAGCCTGTTCTGTCTTCAAATCTCGTCCCTGCACGACAAATGGCCACTCTCAACCAAGTCATCAGCGGAATCCGCAAAGACCGCAAGAAGAAGCCTGCCTCTCCAGCATTGGATGGTGCTCCGCAGCGCCGTGGTGTGTGTCTTAAAGTGTTTGCCGTGAAACCAAAGAAACCAAATTCAGCCCAGCGAAAAGTCTGTCGAGTCCGATTGACAACAGGAAAGGTTGTTATTGCATACATCCCTGGCGAAGGACACAATCTGCAGGAGCACTCTGTCGTCTTGGTGCGAGGTGGGCGTGTGTCCGATTGTCCTGGTGTACGATACAAGATTGTTAGAGGTGCGTTGGATTGCCAAGGGGTGGTGAACAGAACGAAATCGAGGTCCAAATACGGAACAAAGGTACTATCACTTTTCTTTTTCTGAATCTAGTCTATATGATTTACCTCTCCCTCTTCCTTGTCACTCTCAGAAACCAAAGACTGGTGATGCAGCAGGAAAGAAATAGTGTATCTATTATAACAGTGTGGATAATATACAGGCAAAGGGCTTAGACATATAAAGCAATTCATATACTTGAACGTTAGACTTTCTGGTCATTCTGCCGCACCCACGCCGAGAATTTTCCCGGCGCTTTGGGGCGTCATTCGTTCTTTTCGCTATCGCAGTTGTTATTTTTAATATTGTCAAAGTACAGTGCGAAGCTAATGGTAAAACTTACTGTATTTGGTGGTGCTGTATGTGGCTTAACAGTGTCGAGCTTGTGCATATGTCGCAGTCTGGCGCCAGGCCCAGGGGAAGGCGGCACCTCGTTTAATGGATAGTAAGCCAGCATGTGATATACGGCATCATATTTGACATTAGGATACGTTCGAGGCTCATGATGCCGTCGCGCCGTTTTGAGAGAAAAGAATTGAGGCTTGGAGTAAGATCATGCAATAGGAGCTTGATTAATCAAGTCAAGAACTCGACACTTTGCTACAGACTCACTTTATTCGTATCAGAGGGGTTGATGAGGTCTGGGGAAAGCGTCCAATCTGTGGCGCTCTTCCTTTTCCGGTAGAGGTCTGGTATCCAGCATGAGCGTATACTCCTGGGGCATAAAGCTATATTCAAGTGATGCATACCGGTCCAATGTTTGACGACCTGTGCCTGGATTGCTCGACATCGTAGAAGCTTGATGTTGGCCATCGTCATACCCCCTTCGGGTTCATCTCCTTGTTCTCCTGGAAGAAAAGAATATGAGAACTAACTCAAAAGGCCGATATCAGCCCAAAATTGCAGATGCTCCACTATACCGTCATCTGACATTGTCGCTGTCAGTTCTCTCGATATACCTGTCCAACGTCATTAGTCATTTTATAATAATAAGATGAGATGCCTCCAAGTTACCTCTCCACGTATCTATAACATTTTTCTTGAGCATTTCCTGATGTTTGGTTAGCAGCTGATTTCTTTGCTCCTCTATTCTTGACGCCTGCTTCACATCCTCAGGCATCTCTTGGTATGTAAATGGGTCACCCAGCACCCATGGGTCATCTTGGCCAAAGACCCCGATATGCGTTCCTAGAGTCGACGGTTCATTTAGGGAAGTTCGGCAGTCAGCGAGTTCATATGCACCATACCATCTGCTGTCCATACACGAATGGTCCCATCCTTGGAGGCAGTAAGAATGACGTTGTGAATGTTTGCATAGTTAACGCTAGTCGGGAAGTGTCAGCGCGCGTTCTTCCAAATCCTTCATGGATCATGAGCTAACCTTGAGATACTTTGGACATGGGCTCTCCAACTCTTCTTCATCACGCAAAACGAATCATATTGACCCGTCACCATGCTATTTACATTGACTTCGAAAATCTGCATGACTTGACTCATTAATCATTGTTTGGCCAAATAGGGAGCCACGTCATGCTTACCCTCACATGCCCTTTGGATCCCCCAACTACCAAAAGAGTGCCATCCGAGCTGAGGGCCATAGTCGCCAGTCCTTCTTCTTTTGTTACCTGGCAATTCATCTAAATTCAAGGATGCGTAGTAAGTGCTGCTAATTTCGGTTATGCAAACTGTCTACCATGTGCCTCACCTCGTACAGCATAGTGCCCTCATACGTGTCCCAAAATCGAAGGCATCCATCGGCATGACAAGATGCTAAAGGTCGCGTTCGCTTCGTTTTTCTTTCTAAAGGATGAAGGAAGAGGATCTAAAGGTTGCGATATTAGCAGAGTGAGAGGAACGGTGCGCGCCAGCTCTTACCTTTTCAATAGCCTTTTCCTCTTTACTTCGCAAGTCAAGAAATGGCTCGCTTAGTGTGAGTTTGATGTAGCCTACAAAGCCTCATCAGCAAGTCATTCCACCGACAGACGCTTCCAGCCCACCACACACCAGACTCCAAACTCCAAATGACTATAATTCCATCCACGCTACTTGTAGCTAGCATACTCGGAGGACAGAATGCTACAGAAGATATGTCATCCTGATGACTTTGGAGACAATCTATCAGTTTTTAACACGGTGACATTCCAGCGGCAACATTTTCGCTCACCCTCGATGTGCACCTGATCCCGACCCATTCATTATGCGGACTGGCTTGGCCTCAAAATGAGTTGGGTCGTCCAGGAATATGGACACCTTTCTATCCCATCCCACACAAATGATGTAACGATTCGATCCCTGATGGAGTCCAGTCAGCAGTTGAGATCCATTTCATGTTCCAGCTACCGCATACCATCTCCACATATAAAACATCAGTAGTCTCCGAGAGATTGTCCTTCATCATCTTACGGAGTATCTGGCCGTTGTTAAAGTTCCACATCTGAGACGCTGTTAAATCAGGGACGACTAGATGCTGACGTAGTGAATAAGGTGCCCACCTTTACTATTCCGTCCCGACTCCCAGTCACCAATCGACGTCCGCTCCTATCGAAGCACATGGCTGTGATTTCGAGTTTCTGTCAAAATGCATATGTCATGTTCGCTTGGGCCAGGTAAAAGGCCAACAGTAGTCTCGGTACCCCATGCGCATTATGGAAAGAGAAGGCTCGGCTCCCCGAAGCAAGATCCCATATGCAAACCGTTCCATCTTGGGCGCCACTAACGACCTGCAATTGCTGTCAGCATATTCCAGTAGGATGGTCTCGCTTTCTCTAAATGCCGAACCTGATGGAAATTTTCGTTAAACATGGCTGCAACTACGCCGGTATCGTGACTGCGTGATACGGTGTGTCTGAACGTTTTGTATAGCTGATGCATATTTAGAAGTCATTTAAAAATACCTAGATGCGTGTATAACTCACCGGCCATGTTGCCAGTTTGTCGCTTCCCAAGACTATTTGTCTGTTGATGGAATCGAAAAACATCACGGATATCAATTCATCGGATCGTTGTGGTAGCTTTTCGGTCAGAGTTTGCAAACAGTTCAGATTGCGCGCGTTCCAAATTTTGATAACCTGAGCAAGAAGAAAAAAGTAAATAAGTGGAAAACACAACTGATTCTGAAGTTCGCAGCTTTTACCCTGTCCTCTGATAAGCTGATGATGTGCCCCTCTTCGTGGTTGATGCCGATGTTTACGATGGCCGTGTTGTGTCCATGCAAGCTGCCAGCGGGCTTCGATAGTACGTAGGGATTCCACAAGCGGCTAGACAACATAATCAGCATTCGTTTCTACAGTTCAGACAGGGGGATAATCACGCACATAATTTTGTCTCGTCCTCCAGTCACCAAAAAGCTGGGCCGCCTGCAGAACTCGAACGCCTTAATTCCCTTCGGCACATGGACATATCGTATCGATTTCCTCTCAAGGTCGCCTACGACCAGTGATCTTGCACTTTCTGGCGCACAAGAGACGAATGCATTGATCTCTTGGTAATACTGCACTTTAACTACCCAATCATTGTGAATCTTTCTCTAAGACGTCACGCAGAGGTAAGTCAGGGTATACGACGAGGTACCGGCAAGTCACGTACCCGATAAAAAGAAGCATTATGTTTCCTGAGACTCTCTCTCTTCGCCAATTTCGCGGGTGTCAAATCCTCGTTTCCTTCATTCTCGGTAAAAAATTTCCGTGTGAAAGTAAGCACATTGATGTATCCCCCATCATCGCCGAATAAGATAAAGTCCCGCTCTTCATCATGTTGCCCTAGCAGATTAGACCAATATATATATAACAAACAATGTCGGCCGCCGGACCACGAATGTAGACATCAGAGGGTAAACGTACCACCATATGCGATGCAGAGTGGGTTATTCTCCAGTTGCGATAAGGTTACGATTAATCTTGGTTTTATTGAAAGAACATCATATACGCATAGCCTAAAGGCAGAAGGTGTCAATTGCTGAACGAATAATTATGCGCAGAGCGAGCACTTACTGTCGATCATCCGTGATGGTTACAAGCCGGTTATGGTCGTGTATATATATTGCATCTGCTATCCATGATAGACGATTGAAATCTCTTATATGAACTATCCGCTGGAGTTTCAAATTTTGAGCCCAGAGGCAAACACATCCTTCGCGACTGGATAAAAGGGGGACGGTCGGGTGGTTATTACATTAGACAGATTTCTGACTGTTGGCCATACCTGACGCTAATGTACTTCCGTTCCTTTGGAATATAGTCGAGTCGCTTTATGATATCCTTGTGCGGAGAATTAAAAAGCTTCTTGATTCTCTCATCGAAAATGCTATGCTAAATGATGGTCGGCATACCGTCAAGGAACCCCATTACGTGTTACGCAACCTACTGTCTCGCCACCTTCCAGAGCTCCTGTCATCATATAGTTTGAAAATTCATCCCAATCCACGGTGCCATCAGAATTTGCATCAATCTTCATGAAAAGCATTGTCATCTGATCGTATGTCAGATTTCCCCCCACAACTTTCCCAAAGACTTCACGAAACTGACCAAAAGAATTGGTAAATTGCTATGCATATCGTACAAGTAGAGACGTATATACCTTGTCGATATCAAAGCCAGAGCTTCCATCCTCATTTTGATGACTTTGAAACATTGCCATCAATTGCTCAAAATGGTTCATATTCATATATTGTTGAACATCGATATTGAAGTCATTTCTAGACATTAATTAGTACATATTTTCACTAAGTAGATTAAGTATTAGCCGAACGTACTTGGTATTGGATTTTGTAGGACTCTTGTCTCCGTTCTGGTCGCCTGTTACACGCACCCTCACACGTCAACAATAACGTCCCACAGGGTCAGATAACATTCGAAGGTGCTTCTACCTGCGCCAGGGGAGCTCCTTGTGAAATCCACCTGTGGATCCATTTCAGTTATAACAGCGCCAAAAGGTAGCTCGGTGTGAATGTCGAGGGATCTGCAAGTTATGACCACTGGACGTTGCGGGGCATTGCTGGCGCAGCGCTTATGCAATCGGCGATCACGGGATATCGCGGATGCAAATGGGCACTTCCTCCAGGCAATCGCTACCAGTATTGCTCAGGTTCCATGTTCCAATGAATGTCCCGACATGTAGTGGGAACGGATTAGGAGTTCACCGTGGTCTCTTGATATGCTCCTGGATGGCAGATACACGGTGTAGAACAAAACATGCTCGAGCGTCTATCGCTGCTTTACCACAAACCTCAACACATGGAAGAAGATGGTCAGATCCTGGATTTTCATCCTTTTCTACATTAGTGGCACCGAGGCAGAGCGACAGTCGAAAGGATATTGGGATAACTCGTTCTGGAGATGCTACGCGATTCTTCTATATTCCTGAAATAGTGCCGTCATCCACAGATCGACTGACGAAACACTTTGAACGCAGTGGACTGGTTGCCCTACACAAAGATCCTCACATCTATATCATCAGACTCCGCGACGAGGCGAATTTGGCCTTAAACATTTTGCGTTTATATGGTCAAGACGTTCGGGCATGCGGGTTTGCCGCTCGTGAGTCAAACGGTTCTTTACACAAATCATAAATCCCAGTTAGCATATCCGTCCTCTTACATCTTAGAGTACTCTAGCGCCCGACGCCATCAAGCCGGTGCGCCATCTATACTTCAACTGGCGCTTAGTCATCGCCTCTGCCTATTCTTCCAAGTTTACAACATGTGCACTAGTTGGGGTCAACCAAGAACGTTCCATCCGGACAGATTCCCAACCAATCTGAAACAACTACTGTCTTCTTTTTCCTTTTCAAAAGTCGGAGCTCGAGCTGCGTACGATGCCATCATGCTGAAGAAGCACTATGCTGTTCATCTAAACAATCTTGTTGACTTGCGGTCCCTTGCCCACGCTAGAGGTTTACCCACCACAACATTAGGCGGATTGAGTTACATGTACGGTGGCCCTATACATATGTCAGTAGAGGAAGATTTATCTCGGGAGGATTGGGACGCAGAAATTCTCCAACAAAATTCCGTATTCACTGCAGCCAATAAGGCCTTTGCCTCACGGATGATTCTAGATCGAATGGTATGCATGCCGGACCCGATGCCTTGTCTAGATCAAATCCAGCGCAAGAAGAATGACATGAAAAAAATTCCGGAAGATGAAGATGATATCGCCGAGGCATTGTTGATTCTTCAATCTGCTTTGGCGGGGAGGGAAGCTTCTCGGGAGAGAATCATAAAGACCATTAAAACACGACATCCTCGCTGGAAAATGGTCATGACCGAGGCGGCCCTTCAAGTTCATGTGGAAGGAGTTGTCCGTGACTGGCTCAAGTCCGGAAAGCTGACACTGTTGGAAAAAATACGAAGATGAAGAATAGCGTATAATTCGATTAGCTAACAGAATAGAATGGTTTCCGCCTGAATTTTTGGGGTATCCTGCCATTAGATGGCCTAGCTTAATGGCCTTGCAATATATGACAAGACAAGTCACTTAAATGAGAAGGCAGTCACTCGCATTGTTACTACTGGTTGGATTTGCCACGTACTTTCAATTGCACATCAGCGTCCTCGCTTTGTTTTTAGGATGGGACATATTATAGCTCCCCTTTATCGGATGCCAAACACATCTCCCAGCTCATCTCGTTAAAGCTGGACTTTATGCATTATATACCTCACATATCTCACGGGCCCGACTTGTTCAATAAGTCGCCTATTCCGTATTCTTCGAAGTGAATTTTTGGTGCTAATGATCGACACGGTATTTTGTCCGAATTTCGGACACATCCCGACAAGAAACCTCCCACCTTAGAGAATCTGGTGTCGTTGATCAACTAGTTGCAAGCGCCCAGTCAATTCACTGCAATATAGCACTTGAGAAATTACGACATTGCAGTGTGGCGCGTTCCAAAGTAAACCGAGTACCGACACCTATGAGCAGTAGGGATCCCCAGGAGGCCAACATCGCCGTGGTGGTGAGAGTAAGGTAAATGCCCGTATGAAAGCGAGTGATATGATAGCTGAGCCTTCATAACCATGCTCTCTCTCGCTCAGACCTCGCAACCAGAAAGAAATCAGGGAAAATAGTCCGATAACCGTTACGACCAATGGCATCCGCGGGAGAGAATTGCATGTGAAAGCGAACCAGGCAGAAGCAGCGACAAAGACCTATTCCTTTGACAAAGTATTTGGTCCAGATGCCGGACAGGACCTTCTATTTGACGATGTTGTCGCTCCCATGCTTAAAGAGGTCAGATATGGCTCATGCTTGCGCTTGCGCTCAAGAAATAGCGGCGTAACTCTACCTGAACTAGGTTTTGATGGGTTACAACTGTACGATTTTTGCTTATGGTGCGTACTGAGCGAATGATGTTTGCCTGTTTGGAATGAAGAATATTCTCTGACCATGATAATCTTAGGCCAGGTAATCAATCACCAGCGTCTCCAATAGGAGGTATCCCAATGTTTTCGACTGACCGTCTCTGATGCCGTACAGACGGGCACAGGCAAAACATATACGATGGAGGGGGATTTGGCCACAATACGAGGGGAACATGCTGGTATTATTCCTCGCACCCTATATTCACTTTTCAACACACTTGAGTCCGGAGATGCTGGCGAGTATTCGGTGCGCGTATCGGTACGTAGTTCCACGCTGGAATTTATATCTTCGTATTCTCACGAAGGCACTAGTTCATAGAGCTGTACAACGAAGAATTGAAGGATCTTCTCTCTTCGGAGGAGGACTTTCGCAAGCTTCGAATATTTGAGGATTATAACAAGAAGGGCTCGGTTGTAATTCAAGGGGTTGAGGAAACTCTCGTGAAAAACGCCGCGGATGTCATAGCGGTGCTCCAAAGGGGCTCAAATAAACGACAGATTGCTGCCACAAAGATGAATGAAGTCTCTAGGTATTAACAACACGCTTTTCATTTCTTTGCAGCTGATACACCAAACTCATCCTTAAGTCTACAGTCGATCTCATTGCATCTTTTGTATTACTGTACATATCAAGGAAACTACCCCTGAAGGAGAAGAGCTTGTCAAGGTATAGCCCTTGCATGATATAGGATTTAGTACCACATCATTCATCCGTGCTATGCAGGTCGGGAAGCTCAACCTCGTGGATTTGGCTGGATCTGAAAATATTGGTCGATCCGGCGCCGAGAATCGCCGAGCTAAAGAAGCGGGGATGATCAATCAGGTAAGAAAGCCAGTAGCACAGATGGTTTTATTCAAGTTATCTCACCGGTATCAGTCACTACTCACTCTCGGGCGGGTCATCAATGCACTGGTGGACCGGAGTCCTCATATACCATATCGGGAGAGCAAACTGACTAGGCTACTACAGGATTCACTTGGTGAGCAATGCTGAATTCTTCGGTTACCTGTCCTTGTTATTTAACGTGTTGCATTATGTGCAGGTGGACGAACCAAAACGTGCATCATTGCCGCAGGTATATTCGGAGCCGCCTGGATCCAGCTGCGCATGGGAGACGGTTCACTAATTTCATCGCCGTCTTCTTTCTATACCCTATTCAGTTTCACCCGCCAAATGCAATATTGAGGAGACGATGTCGACCTTAGATTATGCACACCGTGCGAAGAATATTCGCAATAAGCCAGAAGTCAATCAGAGGATGACCAAGCGCGCGCTCCTCCGTGATTATGAAGATCAAATTCAGAGACTGAAAGCCGATTTAACGGTATAGACACTTCTAAATGATCCATTTATCATCTGTTCCAGAAAGTAGTGACTTTTGAAGTTTATTAGGCTACTCAAGCTAAGAATGGCATTTATCTCAGCCATGAGGTATGACGCGCCTTTTGTAATTTCAAGATAATGACAGCAGCTGATAAATTGTCATGCATTAGAACTATACGGCAATGATGGCTGACAATCAAAGCAACAAAGAGAGAGTTGAAGAACTTTCCAAAATGATCTCGGGGAAGGAACAAGACTATAAACATCTCAATCTTCAACTCCAACAAAACCTAGCCTTGCTTAGCAAGACAACCACGGAGCGTGATTCCACCATGGTACTATTGAAAGTGCGAGGAGAAACGATTGCCATACTCTAACACTCCTTTTCTTAGGCCGAGCTCGATGTAAAAAGAAAGGAGTTAGAAGATAGGTTCAATGAGCTGAGAGCCATACAGCAAAGCCTTCTAGAGCAGAAGCTGCTTACTGGGTGAGGTTTGGGTAATGCGTATATCGCAGCTATGGATACGTATATGAATTCTGAATTCGTCCGCCTAGAGCTCACGCTGACACAGAGAAGCGACTGGACAAATTGGCAGCAGGATTGGTCTCAACGTTGAAATCAAGTATATCCGATGTGGAAGGGTTGCACCAAAAATTAGGTACGATTCAAAAGAACGCAGTGCGAATCTTATGGGAGCTCATCCCAAATGCCCAGAGCGCAAATCTGCCGTGGAGAACGAAAATATGAGACTTTTTCAAGACTTCCAAAATGGCCTTCTCACCCAAATGGCCGAATTGGATGATCGACTAGGTCGCTTGAATGAGGAGGCAATAACATTCTGCCAGAATATCAGTTCAGAAATAGGCGATTACTCTGAACGGCAACGCAAGGTGTGCTAAAGGATGTTTCTCGGCCAACTGGATGATACCTTACAATTCTTGAAAAGCGAATGTCTTCTCAAAAGGACGACCTCCATGCTTACTTAGAGGGTATCCTCTCTAAAAGCGAGACCATGACGTCCGGCCTCAGCGAGCTCGACTCTACTTTGGCCCAGCAGTTGGGGGAAATATCTGAGCTGACAAGGTCTCTGAAGCTTGCAATACTTGAGCGTGAGCGTAAGTCGCGCGAGGTGCACAGCGACTTATTCAATTCACACAAGGACTTGGTGATCCAACATCAGAAGCAGGTGAGATGATGAATACCCATGCAATGGAGGGCATGGCGCCTTGACGATTGCAGGAGAGGATCATTGTTGACACGAATTGGACTAGGTGGGCGAATGGAATGCATCCATGAAAAAAAAGATGTCTCAAGTAATGGACGTGGTCAAAGCCCACATAGAAACGGAAGCTGCATACAGCATGCGCATGCAGCAGTCCGTAGAGGAGAGTATGCAGAAAGAGGTATCGAATCTGTTTGTCTGGAAAATTTCAGAAAACCCTGTCAATAATCGATTCTGTACTTGACGTAGATTGCCACTCTACGGCTCCAAAATCAAAAGCTTCAAGAGCAGCTTGCTGACGAGCGGCGGAAGGCGGCAACGGCGGCCGACGGATTACTTTCTAACATTGCAAACCTGGTCTCACGCTATAAATCGGAGCGCGAAGAATGCCTGCTAGCAGTTGAAGAATCATCCACGCAAGCAATGAAAAATCATGTGCAAGCTTTAGATTCCTTTATTGAAGGAACCAAGACTGCCTGTGCAGCGGGTGGAGCCAGTCGGGATGGGTTCATGGATCAGTTGGCGAATGACATTACTGACTTTGAGCAGGAAGCGGTGTCCGAAGCTGAGGTATGCACCTGCTTGCAAATCGGCTCATGAGTAGCATCTGATCTTGTATAACTTGCTATTTCAGAGTCTGGATGTGACGGTTAGAGGGTTCCTCGAACAGTGCTCCATAATTGAAAGCTCAGTTGAAGATACCCTAAGTTCAACGACCGCTGCTGTAGTTGACTCCATGGAAAAGCTCGAGTCCGCGCATCAAGCAGGTTGCTAACACATTACGTGGCAGGCATGGTCGTAGAATTACTAACGTTTGTGCATCTTTGCTTAGTACATACTATTGCTGAAGAACAACAGGCGAAACAAACGCAGCTTGTTGACGAGCTGCAAGCTGACACCAAGGATGCCTTCAATACAATGCAGGAATGGATGGGAGGGTCAGGCGACCAATTGGCGGAGTACGTAGATACCTGGGAAGAGAAGGTACATGTTACTCGTGAGCGGCAATCAAACGAATACCCCTGCTAACTTAGGATTTTCAAGCGGAATGAACATCTCCGCGCAACAGAAGAACTCCGCTGCGCCATAGGAGAAAAAGTCCAGCAAGCCCGAAGCGAGATTGTATGCAATAGGCTGGCCGAAGATGAGCCAACTGGACAAACACCACGCAAAAGGACATTTAGGTTCGTCAAGGCTTATCAGATGTGATATGCGGAGGCACTCATGTCGGCTGCCCATTACAGATACGCCACCAGCTGGCACATAACACGAAACCATGATGATATACTGCGCGAATACCGGGAAAATGGTCGGATGGTTAGCCCAACTACCACCTCACGATCGTACGAGGATGCACTGGAAGCGGATGGCACGAACGCTACAAACAATAGGGCAGATGATGCTCTTTGGGAGGACCGGCAGTATCCGTGGGACAAGGAAAATGGGGAATCAGGGCTAATCGAGGCCAAAGACAGGGCAGACATGAATGTATTTGGTACGCCAAGGGCAGGAAGTAAACTGCCTCGCACGAAGAGCCGTCTTGGAAACAGAAAGAGCACGATGGAGTCTCCATTGAAAGGCATGGAGAACATACAGCAGTGAAAGAGATATGTTCATGATAGAAAGTATGAACAGGACCCGAATGGTCAATATTTACTAACATAAAAGAAGGGATGTATATACATAGTAATTGCCTCTGAGTTGAACCTTGGCTTAATTATCAAGAGTGATAAGAAGCTATCCGGCGCTTTTTACTTCTTCGCGTCGTGAGGGAGCAATCGTCGCCTTCGCCGAGATTGCCCGGACGCGGTGTGATTTTTGGTAGCTTGTTGTGCATGTCAAGGATTTGGGATTCTGTATATCCATCCAGAAGAAGTTGCTCGATCTTCCTGTCTAGGCCATTTTTATCAGGGGTATCTTCCGTGGCACTGTCATCTGAATCCCCGTTCTCGCCTACGTCTACCTCCTCGCCGGCAAATAAGCGATGCACGCGTACTTTTGCCTTTTCGATATGTTGCTGCAAATCTGTTCGCTTATGCAGGCTCTCACAGAAGGAGGGTGGGTTCATGACCTCGTTCAATTTACCCGAAATTACAGACTCTCTTGATGAAGGTGGAAGCTCATAGGTTTCTTTCAAGACAACATGGCTTATCAAGTCTCTCAATGACCTGTGAAGTGTTTCCATTCTTAGGTCTTCAAAGAAAGGAAAGCTTTTCCCACATTTTATGAGTAACTCCACGAGTTCTCGATATCTTCTGTGTAGGGTTTTTTCGCTTATATCCACAGAAGAAGCGGCGGACTGATATACAGATGGCGGCGCTTTTCGCCGCAGTACAGCTTCGTACGCTAGACACCCCGCCGCTGCGACTGTGCTAGCTGGTGTCCTTCCTTGGTCTAACCCGCTGCACTTGGCAAAGCGCAGTAGGGAGAGAGTGTCATCTCGATAGCTATTCGCAAGTTCACTGTTGTTCGGAGCCATCGCTTCGCATACTTTGGGGACGTATATTTCAACGCTAGGTAGCGTAGGGGAGTGGAAGTCATTCACAGCTTTCATTTTTTTTATCGATGCACCTATACTTGCATTGGGGACATCCAACACATGCTGCAAAAGGATTAGATTAGTTAAGACGGCCGACGATAAGGCTGACTGGTCTCCACTTACAGCCACAGTATTTAAAGTCAATGGAAGCTGTAAGTCTCGGCTGACAACGCAAATACATGCCCCCAAGAGCGACAACGAAGCCATCCCGAAGCGTATACCGAGGCGGGTTTTCATACTCCAAAACAAGGTGGAAATTCGCTCAGCGTATGCGGACAGTTTAAGTTCGTGAAGATAATTTTGTAGGGCTCTTTCAAAATCGAGCTCCTTGCTATTCTTCTTGTAGTGCTCCAGCTGCCTTAATGCATGGGACTGACCCTTTCTGACCGTAATGCCTGCAATCCCATCCTTTGTGAACACTTGAAAGCTGTCGTTTTGGACCAACGGGACTTGCGCAAGGACGTGACCGCAGTTCGTACACACAAGGTTCTCTTGGTCGTCCACATCTGCATGAGGTGCGGAGCAGCAGGTAAGCGTTTGCGCTGCCGGTGACAACCCTGACCCCTCTCCCTGCATTGGGGTCGGGACATCTACTGCGAACGATAACCAGTGGAGGTCACCACGATCGTGTGGCTTAGCATGAAAATGCGCGTTCAGTTTGACCGCTGGTTTGCAATTGAGGATTGCTGAACATGAGATCTCTCCTTGCTGGTGTTGTCTTCTTCGGCCTAACATTACAGGCCCTAGCCGCGGGTCAAGCATCCTTCGTAATTGAGGATGAATTCAAATGGGTATCCTGCTCAAGTGTGATAAAATTGGCTCACAAGACCGGCTGTCGACTTCACTCGGTAGATAGATAACGTTCTGTTGTGGCCGAAATCCGAACCTTGAGCTTACCACTTAATTACGAGCAGCACGCAATAACTTACGGAACCGGGAGCGGGCAACAAGCTGTTACATGTAATCCGGCGGCAGACAACACAGATGACTACTTCTGGGTGCAAACCGGGTTAGGAAGCCCTCGGTGCAAGCGAGGGTGAGAATGCAGCGGCAGCTTGACAGTCAGAGCCGTCTGCTAATGGCTTTTATTAGGCAAGAAATCCCATGTAACTCTATCGTGCGCTTGATGGTTTGCATATGTCCTTTGTGACGCACGTTGCTCGTTGATTCCCTGCTCATTCCGTCCGCGTTTCTGCCAGCACCTAAACACAAAAAAATATCTCCACAGCCATGCAGGACATGCTTCCCCATTTACCCGCAACCAGGAAGTATCTGCCTTCGATGGCACAGATAAAGGTGGGTGTGGAAGTAGGGAAGAGCAGAGCAACCGTGGTGCATTGCTGATGTGGTTTCAATAGGAGACAACTGGAAACTGATATGCGTCAATAAGAATGACAAGTTCTGGACTCGAGAAAGCCCAATCCGATTAGGTAGGCCTTCGTGACTTACATCCAAAGAGTGATGCATGACATAATAGTCTTCCAGTGCACGAGGAGACAGGCAAATATCTTAGCGCGTCGCCACAACATATTTATAGGGTCAATCCACCGGGACAGGTGGAGGTCAGTGGGCTCGGTGCTGCGAGTTCAGATGACATCTGGACTGCTCAAGAGGGTATTTATTTTGGCGCACCCGAGTGAGGAGTATACACGAATCAGCCAGAACGGCTTCAATCTCATTGACAGCAGCATCTATCTGTTTAATCCGCTTTGGCACAAAAATATGAGTCCTTGAAACAGTTTGCAGCACTTGGCATGGGAGCCATCGCAAAAACTTGTTAATACAATTTTGATTCACCAACTTGTTGTTGATCACATCGAAAACGTGTACACCCAAGAAAGAAATCCCCACATCATATGACAGCAAATTAGCGGATGAGCACCTATTTAAATTGCGCTGTCCTATGACTGAAACAGGAACAAATTGTTCGTTGCTGCTAGCGCAATGGTGTTTTCGTGTGGATGCCACGATGCGTGAAGGATCTTCTTAGAGAAGTCCGCGGCCTCACCATTGGCAATATCCTCCTGTCGCTTTTTACTACCGAAACCACCTACGGCTGCCTTATTCTTGGTAGATCCAATTTTCTTGGCCTTGAACGCGCTCTTGTCTGCTTGTAGTACAATATCGTTCTTAGTTGCGCGATCGTATATATGGAAATAGTTGTTGTACGACCCTGTGAGAACGGATCTTCTCCGAGAAATGTCATCAGTAAATAATATGCAATGTGTACCCAGTCACTGGTCAAAATGTTAACGTACGATCCGTCCCCGCTGAACGTGCATTCGAATTTGTCAAAGATGCAGTCATTTTCGTATAAATCGCAAAGCTTGCTTCGTAGATGGTCGTGGATATTTATGGTTTGAATAGGCTTGGTTTCCATATTCATGTCCCAGACTTTCAAGGTAAGATAGTCTCGGGAGAGGATATAACGTCCATCGTGCGAAAACTTCAAATCGGATATTGATGAGATGATTTCGGAGAAGAAGGATTTGTTATGGGGGTCCTCTTCTTCCTCAAAGACTGCGGATATAAAAGGGTCAAACCGTATTCTCAAGACTTTCATGACGATGCGTAGTTATCACATACGTTTGGAGTAATTGTCGCAGAGCGCCGCTTGTCGCATGTCATTCAACTTAATTGTTCCCTTACTGCTGCTGTATACAAATAAATTACAGTGACTCGGATGAAACTCCGCTGTAGTGATGACCTCCGTCAACTCTTCCATATTTACAGGTTTGATATCGACGATATCTAAAAAGGGAGGAAAGTGAGAGTGAAGGACATAACACAGATGTTGACAGTAGTGACGATGTTCAATGGTTCACAATATACAGAGCATTAGCAAAGGATACTGAAGCTTTGGTCCGATACATTGAGATTCCAGAGGTTGATCCGCAAATCGTCTGAAGACAGGTAGGTCTCTCCGTCAGAATTGACAGAAATGGAGTTGATATGGTAGGCATGGGCGTTCTGATAGATCTTTCGCGGAATAGCAGCAATCATCGTGTCGTGGTGTATAAGCCTGGGTAGCTTGAGGCTTGACTTGCTCATGGGCACCCGAGACGGAGTTATATCCGTGGGGAGATTAGTTTCCGACACCACTTTTAGAGACTTCTCAAAAACCTTCCAGAGCTTGATCGTTTTATCTATCAAGTCACATCGTAAAAAACGCCGCGTTTCGCTCAACTGAACAAACGGAAAGTGCAGTCGATAATACCATTGGTCGAAAGAAGGAAGTGTGCAGCATTCTGTCGCTTGCACCACCTGATTTTGTTGATCTTCTCTTCGATTTCTAAACTTTTCAAGTAATCGAATTCGGGTTCATGCGACTGGAACTCCGTGTAAAACTTATATTCACAGCCCTTTTTCTGCAAAAAATTTTAGGCTCAGTGGTAAGGACCGGAAGATGTGCCCCCACTCACTCCTTCATTCCGTTCAAATAAAACTATCCGCCCTCCCTTATCACCAGTGGCCAGGAAATCTCCGGACATGTCAAACTCCACCGCCGAGATGATATCAGCTGTAAGGTGCAGGTTAATGAATGTTCAATCGCGTAAGTCATCGGCTATCCGCTGTCGACATTTGTCCAGTAAAGCCCATCAAAAAATCCCACATTCATTGTGTATATCAATCGGTATTGTTGCGAGGCTGGCACGAATCACAACACAAGGTGGTAGAAGTTCATGCACTTGCTTACCTTCTGTCACATCATCCACGTCTCCCTTGTCACCAAAACACTGCGCGAACCTCCAGCTGCTTTCGGAGTCCGCCATGGTATTCTTCTATGCAGGACTAGTTGAGCGCGAAAAAGTGCAAGTGCTCTGCAGTTGAACTGCTTTTCTATATGCGGGTGATGGCAAAATCGTAGCGGACACTGCTGTTTTCCTTGTCTGGACAGGCGTTTCATTGATGGAGTGAGCCCTGTATGGAATGCACTCCAATGCGGTTCCATGAGCTAATGAAGATGACATAAGCGCGATCCTTCATGAGTTCTCCAAGATTGCGACAGTTGGTAGAGCGGAGGATGGATCCGAACAGTCGAGTAAGGTGAGGAGATGCTGTGTTTTAGATGTCCTGTGGTCAGTTTTTAACTAATACGGCTGATCAAAGGGCGGAGAAAGCGGGGAGAGAACTGCAGACTGTTATAGGCCTTATACCGGGGAATTTAGGGAAGGACGACACTTTTTCGACAACACAGAAGATCCCCATTGATCCTTCGGCCAGTATCACCAGGTGGTAATGCGGGATATGAACTGGAGTTCATTCAAACGTCCCTGATGCCTTTCGCTGATCTCTACTCTTCAGTGTAGGGAAGGCGATCATCCCTAAAGTTAGCCATTTACGACCTGCTGGTATAAGGCATCAAACATTACCACAGCTTCATTCCTTGGTCCCGCCAAAGCGGAAAATCGTCACGCAAAGGACTAAACCCGTCAACGTACAACAACACTTTGACAATATTGTGCTGCACGATGACCGGAAAAGGCAGTTCATGCTTACCAGCGGCAGCGCACCACAACATGCACCATCACCCTACGCAATTGAGAGCAAGGCCGTTGAGGACACACAAGGGATTTCTCCCTCGCGAATTCCTTCCGCAGCACCGATGAGAGCCCAATCGCCATCGTTGCCGACGACCTTCGGTCGTGCTATAACTGGACGACTGCCAGGAGGACTGGTAGGAGAACGCGAGCAAGGAATCAGCTCCGCCAGCCTAGATGTCATGCTGGTTGGACATAAAGTTGACTCACGTTTTACTCCTCCCTCGGAGGAATTGGCGTTCGATAAAAACGAGGACCGTCCAGATTCGAGATCGTCACAATATGGCTTTACCAGTGAAAGCGTATCAGATTTCGAACCTGTCGACACTCAAATTCCGGTTAGCTTAGATCCCGTTATTGTTGGCGAAACACGACAGACTGTAGACTCCTCAGATGAAATGGAGGATGCTTTGCCTTTCACTTCTATTGACGAGGTTGATAATGTGATAAAGAAGTACGCCGCAATCATTGAATCTCGCATACGCAAATTACGGGGGGAAGCAGTCACATCCGAATCTTCCACATTAGCGTTGGATTCAAGTGAGCTGGAAAGAGCAAGTGAGCCGGACGTCCCTGCAACGTCTGCCATGAGTACGCTGACATTCCTCAATGGAGCCGCACGTACATGTCCTCACTATTTTAACCTTTTTCCCGTAGGCTTCGAAACGGCAATGCCACCTGAGGAAGTCACGTCGCGAATCGCGATGCGCATACCCTCTGTAATTCCCGAAAGAACAGAACCCATCCGACTTTTTGGTAACGAAGAGACAGAAATGAAAGCTTCGCCGAATGCAGAAGAAGTTCGGCCAGTGATTGAAGTGTCCATACCCCCTCCAGCGCACGCAATAGACAGGGTCATCGGGGAGGCGAAAGGCGACATGCAAGATTCAACTATGGTTGAGCTCATTGAAAATGAGGATAGACCGGCTTCAACTAACCAGGACCATGCAGAAAATGGACAACCACCGGCAGCAATCAAAGGAGCTGTTACTTTCGTCGACGACGTTGGCGGGGAAACTGACATAAGTCAAAGACAATCGGCGACCCCTCGTCCCGACTCTGGGGAACTGGGGTTTGCATCTGGTTAGGCTCGCTGTTCAGTATATGCACTTTTATCGCTTAAGCTCAGGTATACCGCCATCCTGTCGTCATCATAGGAATGAATTCCGCAATCCGTGATAGTATGGTTGTCACCAGTCTACAAGCACTCATCGCAAATCAGCAACGCAAGCGTCGCAAAATAGATAACGCTACTCCATCGGTTGATGTGAATCAAATAGGATTTCCTTTCGCAAAGTACTATGCACCGGTCGGGCGGGATACCGAGGTAAATACGAAACTGATCAATCTAATCAGAGACGAAGTCCTGGAGGCCGAGTAAGTAGTGTTCTTCCTTTATGTCTAGCATCTGTAGTGGAATCTTATATTGCTTTAAGTGCACTAATCCAGAGCAACATGAGGTATCCGATGCGGCAAAACCACCAAGCATTGTGGAGCGAAACCCAAAGTCGAGAGGAGCAAGCAATGAGGGAGATCCCTGATCCTTTCTCGGGCGAGGATGCGACAACTTTGGAGGTTCGGCTAAACATTGCTTCAACGTTGCATGTGCTATGTTAACAAGGAGCCGCCACCTAGCTAGAAGGCCGTCCAGTTGTAATCAAAAAAACTGCGGTGGGTGCGGGATCCATGTCGATTGGAATGAACTGGGCACCTGCACCACCAACCCTTTCTATACCATCGAGATTATCCCGCTATATACCAAAAGGCGGTGTCGCAATACGAAAAGTATGTTACGATGGGTGTGCAAGATTATGTCGCTTGCCTGCCTCTTGGACTAACACACATAACAGGATGCTCCATCTAGTCGGATACGGAAGGAGCCCAGAATTTCTTATGATGATATTGCACGAGCGGGTCTGCTGAACACATCGCGACGGATGGAGCTCTCCACCGCTCTGCCTTCGTCAGATATTCCTGCAACCTCTTTACATTCTACAGAAGATAACTTCTCTGACAGCTTGGCGAACGAGATGGCCGCATCATGGGTACACCCAGGAGCACTGTACACTCCTGGGCCATTCAAGAGTTCATCGGTCATGGAGGAAACGGGCAGTGCAAGTCCTGTGCCCGTATCAGGTTCGCTCTCAGTAAATGTTGACTCCAATCAGCCGCCACCTGCGGCCCAGGTCCCAGCGCAAGAGTCGGGACTGAATAGCACAACTAGAACACCCAGTCCTCCTCCAATAAGACATGTCCATGAGCAGCACACATTACAGCGTGACAACGAGGAGCTCTCATCATTATCAACCATTCAGCTTCATCTGAGTGACGTGGAACCTTATCAAGTGGCAGAGGGGGTCGTGACAAGCCCATTACAGGATGATAACCTGCTGTACATAGGGCCGCCTCTAGCACAAAAGGAAGATGATACAACATTCGAGAGGTCATTGAAGTCAATTGCTGTCAACGTATATGCCAGTGAAGATCTTTCTGGTCCGAAACCGCCACCAGAGGCTCATGAACAAACAATAGGGAGCAGCGGCCCAAGTCCACCCTCAATCCCTTCCTCACGAGTCCTAACCTCATCTCTTGGGGCTAGCAATGGAGCAGTGGAGAAAGCGGATCCACAAATCCTACCTCAGACAGCCTCATCAAAACATGATACTATTTCTTCGCCCAGCATCTCTTTTGAAGAGACACAAATGGAATCTAACGAAGACCCGGCCACGTTCTACTTTCGAAAACGCAATGCAAGTCTGGGATTGGGAGCATCAGGTACTCGTCCTGCTTCACGAACTGGCGCAACCCCAACCGCGACCCGTCCGGCAAGCCGTACGAGTGAATTTAAGAGTTCCAATGATAGTTCCTTAAATCAACCCGGCATTCAACCTTCTACCCCAATGTCGAGTATCCCGGAAACAGCCGATGGGTTGCGTGTGTCCGTGGATGACAATAGAGCAATTGAGACAACAAGGGCGAGTCGGAGAGCCACACCAGGCACCTCTACAGATATTACAACAGATGTGGACCTTCCCGCATCTGGTTTGCGAACCGTCGCCCAAGCTCTTGTTTCGAAGGGATACGCCCCAGATAAAGGACCCCCGTTGTATGATATAGTACACGATGTGGAGCGACGGCGGCAGACCATGACGTCTGAGGAAAGGGCCCGTTATCCGACTTTCACGGAGCCGACTCTGGTGGAAACGCTAGAGATCAGCGCCCCTGGAAAACAGGAGGCCGAAATGGAGAAGCTCACTGCCATGATTGGCTCGTCTAGCTTACCCGTACCAGCATACCTACGACGAAGGGGGATCTTGTATGGGCAACTTGGGAAATACGAATTGGCTCTCGATGATTTCAACACAGCTTTGGAGTACGGTAAGTAGACCAAAATAGCCGTAATACTACAATATGTGGCTGATTCTAATATACGAATCAGATCCCTTTAATTCCGAAGCTTGTTGGTATCGACATCAACTCAATCTAATGTTTGGGCATATTCAAGCTGCTTTGCAAGACCTTGACACGATTACCGAGACCAATAAGCAACATTTCGGAGCCTTCCAAGCAAAAGCTCGCATATATCAAGAACTAGGTAATAGTTGGGGCTCGGCCAAGCACTTTTAAGAAATCTGCTAAATATCGTTACTGTTCCAGGAATGATCAAATTGGCCATTGTCAGTTATTCGCAAGTAATTAAACTGAAACCTAACAATGCCGATGGTTATTTCCAGCGCGCATGCCTTTTTGAGGCCGAGAATGTAGGTTGGGTTTGAAGGAGCATATTGCGCATCACACGACCTAACATCTATTGTAGGAGGCGGTTTACGCCAGCGAAGATTTTAAAATGGTTAGATCTCTAGATCCGGACAATGAGCGTGCCATTCGGAATTTAGCGTTGTACAGCTTTCAACGCGAGCTTTGGAACGATGCCGTTCAGGCATTGAGCAAACTTATACATATAGCACCCGACGACAGTGAGGCATACCAATATCGTGGTCGAGCGTACGCACATCTCGGAAAATGGGATGAGTCGTTGCAGGTATTCGAAGGCTAGTTTGAGCCGCTTTAACACATCATATCATCTAAATGATGCATATCAGGACATGACCCTAGCCATACAGACGAATCCTAAGCAGCCAGAGTCCTTTTTTCATCGTGCATCCCTCTTACGTGAACGTCATCCCTGGAAAGCGATCGAAGATTACAGTATCTGCTTATTGCTCGATGACGGACCGTTGAATACAGAGGCATGTTATCAACGAGGTATTTTTAATATTCAAGCACTCCAAATGTCGGATCATTCATCTTTGGCTGATAATGGTGTTCATAGCACTGTTGTATTACAAGCTAGGAGAATACAGCTACGCGATCGCGGATCTGCTAGCAGGTATGCATACATAAGAATTGAGGAAATCTACGGTATTCTCAACCCCATCGCTGGCAGTGCTTGACTTGGATCCAAGCAAATCTCAAGCATACTTGAAACTTGGTATTTTGTACATGCGGTATATGGATGATTTCCTGGAGGCGCTGCGATGCTTCAACAAGTGTGTTGCCATAAGTAAGCCATCGCATAGGTGCTTTATTCACGTGAACTCGAATGTTCTAAATCTGTTCAGATCCTGTGCAATTGCAGGCATACCTTTGTCGTGGAGATTTATATCAATGCGTACATGAAAAGATGGCACATGATGATAGCGCACTACTCCCGGTCGGGCGGGGCCGACGGCGAACGATCAATCTAGGAGACGAGGGGCTCGGTATCCCGGATTACGGACTAGATGGAATAGCTTCCAGTATGCAGTACATAAATCTCGCGATTAAAGAATACAGCAAGGCAATTCATCTCGCTCCCAACAATCATTTGCTGTATTTGTATCGGGGCAAAATCCTCATACGAGCGGGGTAAGCCAGTTCGATATATTAGGTCTATTCTAACCTTGCGCTCACTGCTGAAATGACAGGCGGATGCAGGAGGCAACTAATGACTTCCATGCTGCATTTGAGATCAATGCTGAGATCGCGCAGACATTTGTGCAAGTGGGTGCTAGCGTCTGCCATATGGAGTGAGATGTGCTGCACCTGCTCATTTGAGTGCTCTCTATCCAACAGCGAGCATTAGTTCTCTCTTTCCAGCGCAAGTATCAGCAAATCATAATTGAATTCAAAGAGAGAAGCAAGGTCGAAAACATGAAGATGAA